>NW_020201045.1:0-3390 GCF_001531365.2 Cynara cardunculus var. scolymus
CCATCCTATTTCATATTCTCTATCTGCAAATACACCAGTTCTGATGGTGTATTTACAACAATTCTGGAGCACCAAGTGGGTTTTTTCTACAACAATACGGGGACGCTATTTACTTTCAAGGGGAAGTTGACGAATTTGTCAGTCATTTGACATTGAAGCGTCTTAGAAGAATTCTTCGTTTACCCGGACCAGGCTCTACTTGTTTTGAAAATTTTATATCAGACGAACAATTGTGTCTGGATATCAAGCGTCTAGGATACTCGGCAGTTCTGAACAACCCAACTCAATTCAAAAGACGATTCCTGCCTTCAATCTGGCACTTACTGTTCTCTATTTTGAATAGATGCCTGACGTCTAAGACAGTGGGCATAGATACATGTAGTAGCTCATTCCTTAAATTCTTTCATGGTGTCGTCTTCTCAAGAAACTATGACTACGCCTTAGTCATATGGAATGAGTTGGTAGAGCTAGTCAATGCGAAAAATTCCCGTCAAAAGCTCGGAAATTTGTGCCATTTAAGGGATTTCTACAATTATTCATTAAGGCCATGATGAATGCTAACGAAGATATTCCAGCTAGGCCAAACGCTAAAAAAGGGCCTACATTTGTCATGACCAGAATTCGACAGCATACTAAAGTGGAAGACTTGGACTCTATAATGCCAGTACCACCAGAACTGATTGCCCTAGCTGATTAGACCGCTCAGTGCGTAATAGACTATAGAAGAGTGATAGATCCAATAGTTCAACCAGAATCGGTTGAACTTGCCCATGGATCACCCCATGCCTCAGCTGTGAGAGAGCAGTTAGAATGAGAAGAGAGTGTTCAGGAATAGGGGTTACCTGAACAAGGAACTGAGCTGAGAGAAAAAGAATCTGAGAGGGGTGAACAGGCGAGGGGAGCGTCTGATAAGCAAAGCACTCCAACTGTCAGTACTTCCTCAACTTCAAGTTCGGAAGCTACTGAATCTGATTATGGGGCAGATTCTGGTAATAGTCAAGATGATGATGATGATGATAATAATGGAGCAGAAGATCGTGATCAATCCATTCCAGCTCAAAATATTGTAGTTGGTACTATTGTTGATGACATTGACGATATTTTTCCTGAATATTCAACTCAGCAACCTTGTCCAAGCTTGCAGTCTTTGTCTTTCAACGTTGAGGAATGTGACGATTACGATCGCATACTTCAAGATATACCAGATGATAAAGGAGATGAGGGAGTTAATATTGAAAATGAAGAGAGGATGAGAGAAAGAGAAGGAAAAGAATATGGAGAGGGTGAGAGTGGAGCAGAAAAAGAAGATCAAGCTCCTATCCAAACTGAAACACTTAGCCGAGCAACCACATCTGCTACTGACATTCATCCGTTGAATGTTAGTATTGAACAAGACATAGCTAGCCCAGCTATGCATTTGCACACCCCACCCATCCACTCAATTGGTTCTCAACAACCAATTGTTTCAATTTCACAAGGGGATATAGCTCATATGCTAACTACTTCTCATTTGGAGAATGTAGTTATTGAAACAAGTAGGTCGCTGCCCCAGCCTACGACTTCAATTCTGTGCACCTCGAGTCTAGAACCGATACACATAGGTACACATGAGTCAGGAGCATCTRTTGCTCCAAGTGCAGTTCTTAGTGAACTTGCTGGAACGACCAGAGTGGTGTCTTTTGACATTTCACAAGGACAGGTCGGAAGTCCTACCAATGCTAACATTACGACAACATTGAACGTAGGCACAACAGTTTATTCAACTGTTGTTACAACTGGTATTCTATGTGAACCAGGAGTAGGTTTACCTGACTTTGTGTCAAGGGAATACCTGGACGGCGCCCTAAAGGCTATTCAAGATAATATAGATGCTCAAATTGCCAGTATCAAAAGAATTTTGAAGGGGAAGGAGGTCATAGACGAAGAGCCACCATCTGTGACATCACCACCGCATATTCCTGAACCGTCTGTACGAGATCAATCGGTGGATGAACTGAAATCGTTGCTGTACGCCAAATTGATGGCATCTCAGAATCCAGATGTTGAGGACGCAGATTTGGTCGGTCTCTTACGTCAACAATTAAACGTAAACCCTTTTGTTAGAGCCTCAGAGTTTTTGGCTTTCCAAGTTGTGGTTACTTCTAGCTTTTCCAAAGTTAGCAAGTTGATTACATCTAACACCCAATATCTTAAAAGTTCAATAGACGCCCTAGCTGAACGGGTGTCTACATTAGAAGAAACCTGCAGGTCTCAGGCCATATCTCTTAAACGAAGGCATGATGATCAGGATTATCCAGATAGTCATGAGGGGGAGAGAAAAAGACAGAGATTGGCCGAGACATCTGAACAAGGTGCAAGGGTCGGTGACGAGCCATCAACTCAAGACGTTATTGCTGAAACCTCTGCCCCAGAATCTATTCGGGAAAGAGTAATTTAGGCTATTGTTGTTGAAGATGAAGATATGGAGACAAGTCGTACGATCGAGCCAATGGTTGAAAAGTCGGCGGTCTCCACGGTAGGAACAAGGATGCTATTGGACTTGTCTGCCAATGTAGGATTCAACAAGGTGTTCTCTACAACTCTGGGTGGAGAGTAAGATTTTGGAGAAGACATTGACAATATCGACGAGTCGACTAGGATCTATTTTGACTTTGAAGCTGATATTGATGATGAAGATCCAGTATTTCCTGTCCAAGAAGAACGTCAGTCTGTTCCAGAATCTTCCACTGCAGCTTTACCAGCTCAAAGAGAACAAGTTGATCCAACTGAAATCTTCACAAGACACTATGTGCCATTCCATATTAGTGCAAATTTTCGTGGATATGATCGAGCAAGGATCCGAGAGCCATATCTAGAAGATATCTACTTTGGAATCTTCATCCGACATAGAAAAGTGCTAAGTGGCGACAAAGTTTTGGGTATTCATAAGCGAACAAAAGAATATCATACTGAATACCGACATCTTCTGAAAGCTAAGTGCCTACCGATTAGTGAAGTACGTACAAAGCATCGGATCGTAACGATTAAATAAATTGATGCTCAGAAGTTGTTAAGAATCTTGTATCCTGTTTTCACAGTAACAAGACAGGGTGGTCAGATTTGGAGGTTCAGCGAAGCAGACTTCTCGAACTTATACTTAGATGACCTTGAATATATGTATTTTGAACTCAAAAACATGAAAATCAGAAAGGAAGGAGAATTGGTTGCTCTTGAAGCAATCAAGAGATTTATACGCTGTCATGTAAATTTGGCAATGGTCATTGATGTACAGATGGGCCTTGAAGACAATCAGCGAATCATCAATCTTAAAAGACCAAATCAAGACCTAGAAGCCATTGAAGGCTATCCAGTGTATATGGTTCTTGAAAGCCCAGAGTTCGGGGTCGTCTA
>NW_020201045.1:4615-8384 GCF_001531365.2 Cynara cardunculus var. scolymus
GCTGTGTCCTCATGCTCATAAGGGTCTACCTCTTCATTGATGGATGAGCTCCTTCTGGATCGGCGAACCACATAGCCGGATTCGTCGGTCGAATATTCACTAGGAGCAGATGATGCCATAGGGATATGCTATATTAACAATCTTAATTATGAAATGTACCATCTATAAATGCATAGTGTTATAACAGAAGCTTCTAAGCAAGGCTAAGGGTGGCAATTAAGCTAGAGCCTCTGGATAGCCAGTCTCTGGTTGCATTACTAGAGCCTCTGGTTGCATTACCAAAGCCTTTGGTTGCACTACCAGACTTAGAAAATATTTGGGTTCTAGTTCATTGGTCCTCTGGTTCAACTTACATACTTAGAAAAGTAATGGGTTTCTCGTCTATCGGTCCTCTGGTTCCACATACATACTTAACAAACCAATGGAATTCTATTTGATCGGTCCTCTGGTTCCACATACTTACAAATATAAGGAGATTTCTAATCCATCGCCTCTGGTCCTTCTAACCAGCACTTCTGGTTCAACATGAACACTTAACAATATAAGGAATTTCTATTCCATCGCCTCTGGTCCTTCTAACCAGCGCTTCTGGTTCAACATGAACACTTAACAATATAAGGAATTTCTAATTCCTCGCCTCAGGTCGGTCTAGGGCAATGGATATTCATAAATTATGCAACACATACACAATCATGCTTTTCACAACAATTTCTCTTTTGGAGCATATTTTTTTAATACAACTGATTAAGTTCTCTATTATATGTAAATTAAACATAGGTGATCAGACTTTGTTTAATTGACATATAATAATGTGACTATAAGAATATGTTTAAATCACTTGAAAACTGTTTTGAAAATACTTGGTTATAGTTTGTGGTTTTTAAGGAAAAACCAGTGTTCTCTATAACCGATGCTCTGATACCAAATCTGTCACACCCCGTTAAAGCGGAAACACGAGATGTAACAGGTAAGCGAGTCACAGCAGCAGATAATAAATAACACCATTCAAGTTTTACAAAAGTTCGAATTTAACATCCATAACCAAGTGGAATAGAATACTTCTTTTACAAAAACTTCAAAAATGAAATTAATCGGTATCGCCACATATATGCTCCAAAAACTTCATTTCATACATAAATCTTGAAAAGCATGAAACATAAAACAAGGTCAACTACAAAGAGTTGGTGAGTTCACGTATTTTCATATGCACAAAACATTACAATGCATAAATCATTTCTTGCAAACCTATACATAAACTTGCACCCGATAAATGTAAATTTGCCACGATGTTTAAAAACTTGAGATGCTACTGAGCCTTTCTTGACCAATGTGCCCAATTATTTTATGAACGACCATAAGTAGCCCATACACTCACTTAGGTCCCACAGTTCGTAATAGTACTAATTCAGCAGTGGTCCAAATTCCACATGATTAGACTAATAAAAGCATAGATAATGTGCACCCCTTTCTGGGTGGGACGGTCAACACAATAGCGGCTATCCACAATTACCACGGCCCGGGAACATGCCCGAGTTAATAAGTAGCGTTTACGGACGGGGACTTTATTTGGAAACATACTCTCAAGTACATCAATTTAACATTTATATCATAGTGCATAACCGTCAATATTTCATGACATAAACAAAACTTGACTAAACAGTTCTTTAGTCCAATAGTTTTAGCCAAATCTTGACTAAACAGTTCTTTAGTCCAACAGTTTTAAACAAATCTTGACTAAACAGTTCTTTAGTCCAACAGTTTAATAAATAATAGTATAGTTTGCATAACTTCATGTTTTTCCCCCAGTTTAAATAAACAAAAAGCATTAAAAGTGGGGCCGTGAATACTCACAACTTTGCCGACGAATATCCAAGGAGATGACGTTTGAAGTGCTAAACATCCGCCCTAACCTTCCTAAACAGTCCGAAATCCAATAATTAGATCACCTAACGAGTCTCGATAAAGATAAAGTCAAATTACATCCTGGGCTATTTTTAGAGCAGATAATATAAGTCTCAACTTTAATTCATAAAAACTTGTTGGCATTACATAATATATTTTAAAATTAAAGTCCTTTGCACAAAAAGATGATATTTGAACAGAATGCAGATTCTATCTCTGGAATTTTTGGTCTCACAAATCACGGTAAAAAGGAACCTTCCAAAAGTCATTTTGTGTACAAATTTTTATATCATCCATAATAATGAGTTAAACAGATTGCACATTCCCCAAGATAGATTGCACACTCTTCGAGTGACGGCCATTTGGGGGGTCTAAACTCATCGTTTTTCAGTGATTTTAACTTTATTTTAAAGCTAACACATAAGGCTAACTTTTTGAAGGCTCAAAACGTAATTTTTTTTAGTGAGACCAGTTGCATTTGAAAGATAACTCATCAAAGTACGTTTTAGAAGAAAAATCAGGACCTTTGGACTTTTATTTTGAAAGATACAGTCGACACAATTGCTAACACAATATGTCAATTTTCAAAATACATCTCTTCATGATTAAATTCCACATGCAATGTGGTTTTCTCCTACTTTCTTAGAGTTCGAAGATCGTGGATCATAGATTATCATCCTTTTGAAGACATTTTCATGTCTTTGATGTATAATCTTGTTAGCTCCATTATTCCTATCTTGTAAAAGTATAGAAAAATTATATCGCAAGTCTTGACAGAAGGATAACTCCACAGAAGACAACATAGGACTAAGCGACAGATGTCGTTTGATCGAGCAAGTGAAGTGTGACAAAACCTCTGATGTCTCTCACAGAGGTTCTGGAAAATAGTCCTCTGTCAATAGAACATGCATGTCAATTACAGCAGAGCCTCTGAGATGGCTCACAGAGGGTTTGTGGATTTCGTCTTCTGTGAAGTTTCTGTTCCAACAGTTTCCAAAGGTTGTTAGCCGCATATGCTTCTCACATGACTAGGATTTAATCAACTTTATTTGGACGGCTCAGATGAAGACACACGTCAACATCTTGTCTCTAAGGTCGTTAGGAACTAGTATAAATAGCGGATAGGACCTTTGTAATCTGTGTGCTTCTAGTTTTGTAATCGTCTAATTTTTCAATTGAATCAATTGAAAAACCTTTGGAGCAATCTTTCTGCATTCATTTTCTTCATTGAAACTGTGTGTTCTTGGTGTGTTTAGTTTTTCTATTCACTTACTCTGTTTTGCTCTTATTATTATTTCCGCTGCACTTCAATTGTTTTAGAGCTTATTTAGAGTATTAGTTGAATACCAAAGTCGAATTCAGATCCAACAATTGGTATCAGAGCGGGTTTTGAATTCTAATTCAATTAATTCTACTTTTGGTATTAATCTGTGATTCCTTGAACACCATTTTCTTTAGTTTACCCTGTTTCACTCACTGTTGAATCAGTTTCATCTTGTTCTTATTTTTTCGTCAAACTTCAATGGCGAACATGGGTAATACCTCGTTAATGAGTACTAGATCTCAATCCAAACCTCCCACACTTATCCGAGAAGAATTCCCTCAATGGAAAGTGCCATGATCAACTTCCTAGAGGGAATTCACCCCAGAATTTGTGAATTTCTCTACAATCCTCCTTACGTGCCAATGAATTTGATTCCACGAGATCCAGCAACTGGTACAACCCCCGAAGTTCCTGAGCACTATGAGCCCAAACCAATCGCAAACTGGAGCGATGAAGAAAAGGTATTGGTTGACTTGGGAAGCAAATGCAAAAGGCTGTTAATCATGGCTATACCTCATGAGATTTTCAAATGTATTGATCACT
>NW_020201045.1:9744-11247 GCF_001531365.2 Cynara cardunculus var. scolymus
ATGTTGCTTCTGTCAAAGATTACTTCCAAAAAGAAAGAGAGTTTTTGCATCAAGATATTCTTGACAGAGAGCTCAAGATGAAAAAGTTTAAAGATGCTCAAAATGTTTATAAAAAGATCAAAGTTAACATGGGGAGAAGAGGTCTGGGTTTCTCAGAATTTGACAACAAACCTGGTTTTAAATCTAACAAAAACTCTTGAGAATAGCTTTAGATCCTCAAAGAATCTTAAAAGTAACATTCCAAATACTAAGTCCATTTTTAAAAGACGAAGGCTTTTGAAGACTATATTGACTCTTTCTCACCTTCTGAAAGGAAGGATTCCATTCCAAAAAAAATTATGAGACAGAGTCAGATAGGAATTTTCAAGTTTGGACAACCAGAGACCCAAGAAGATTGTGCTTTTTTGTGTACAATTCGTCCTCTTGAAAGAAAATTATCCTCAGAGGCTCTTTAATTTTTTCCAAAACTCATCACAGAAGTTACAAATGTTAACTTTATTCTCCCAGAGCTTTCTAAAAATGAGTCTCTTTGTAAAAAAGGGTTTTGTCACAAAGCCTTCAAGCATAAATCAAATTATCTCAAGTTCTTTCATAACTGATGAAGATCTGCTCACATCAGACTCTGAAGAAGAAGCCCTCTCTGATTTAGAATCTGAGCATGAACAGACCTCTCTTGATCTTGAGAAAAGAGAAAAAGAAAGACTAAGACTAAGTAACTCTCAAAGCTTTTCCTCTACAACTCAAAGACCAAAATACACATGGCAACAATTGAGAAAATGGCCTCAATCTAACACTGCTTCTGTTTCAGTAAATGCAGGAAAATCAAAGAGGGGATCTAAACAAAAGAGATTTAAAAACAATTTCAAAAAGGAGCCTAGAATAGGGAAGGAATCTTGTAAAAAGAAGCTCATACCTAAGAAGGGATCTAAACATAAAAACTCTGTACCCTTCTTTGATGATTTTAATGAAAATTTCAAGAGAGCTTCTTGCAATGTTACCTTCTGTGGTTTTTTCAATATTATGCATGCTCTATCCAAACATATTCACCATTCATCATGTCTGGTCTCTCACCCAAAAACCATGGATCTGGGGTAAACAATAGACAATTTGGCAATTCTTCCTCAAAGAACAATAAGACCAAACCAAAAGAAGCAGCATGTGTCTACTTGGGTCGTTGACTCAGGATGCTCGAGACATATGACTGGCACCTTAGAGCTTCTGTCATCATACCTAAAGCAAGAAGGAGGTTCTGTTGCATTTGGTGGAAATCAGAAGGGAAAGATCAAAGGATATGGAATGATTGTTAAAGGAGAAATAAAGATGAATCAAGTCTCTCTGAAACACAATCTCATAATGTCATTCAGTTGTGTGACAATGGTCTTGATGTGCTCTTTAAAGTTAAATTCTGCATTATGTACAAAGCTGATACACTGATAGAGGTAATGAGGGCCAACAGAAGAGGAGATCTGTATCTTTTGTGTTTTGACACATTAGAAGCCAAAA
>NW_020201045.1:13625-17825 GCF_001531365.2 Cynara cardunculus var. scolymus
TTTGTATATAGTTTTACTTCTTGGTTAACCTTCACTTGTTTTCTTAGTTAGCAGGTTTACCTCGCAGAGATATGCAAGGTTTGAGGGGGAGTATATGCTTTAAAGGAATAAAACCTATTGAAGAAGCAAAATGTTTTTAATCACAGAAGTCTTTTCACAGACCCTCTGTGATAACTCTCAGAGGCTCTTTGAACGGATCCTCTGTCGATACTTCTTCTTAGGATTTTAAATGTTTTTGTTTTATGGGGGACTCATGGAAGCTGGCTTCAAGGGGGAGGGTTTGAATTGAAAATCAAAACCTCAGAAAGTGCCAAATTTTTTGAAGTATCATGATCTCAGAGGTCAGCTCATCAGAACCTCTGGTGCTTCTATCAGAGGCTCTGTGGGTCTGAACTGAGAAGGTGCTCATCTCTCTGAGGATTTTCAAACCATTTAGGTATAAAGGTGTATCATGTAAGAAGGCCTCGCACATATCTCAGAGGCTCTGTTACCCTTAGGTCTCTGACAAAACTCTTATATAGTTTTATATTATTGATATGGTGTGTGTGGTTCTGTGGATAAGGGTTAAAGTTGTCCATGCGCGTGTCAGAAACGGGGGCGCACGTCATCAATTGTGCGTCTTCCCAACACCACGTGACATATTTTGATTCGTCTCTCCCATAAACCACTCATCACTATATATAGCCAAATAAACGGTTCACTTTCAAAATTCTTCACTCTAACTACTCTTCCCCCCATCATAAACCCCTTCACTTCTCTAAATACTCCTCCAACAAAATCTCAAGCTTTTCGACAAACCCGCAACTATGTCTTAAAGCTCACAATCCGCCTCCGCTCAATCCAAAAACAACCAAAGCAATGATGAAGTGAACCAATCTCATGCACTGACATCTCATGCCATATCATTTTTACAGAATCGATATGAAAAAGTGATGTTTGTAAAGAAACCTGTTGGACCTGTAAATTCAGCTTTGATATTGATCTAATACTCTGAATGAACTCTAAGACGATTAAAGTGCAGCGGAAACAATAATAAAAACAGAACAGAGTAATTAAACCAAGAACACACAGTCAAGATGAGGAAGRAGATGAACACAGGAGAATTGCTTCAAAGGTTTTTCAATTCATTCAATTGAAAAATTAGACGATTACAATACGGAAGCACACTGATTACAAAGGCCTTAGCCGCTATTTATACTAGTTCCTAACGACCTTACTGACATGATCTAGACGCGTGAAATCATCTAAGCCGTCCAAATAAATTCGATTAAGTCCTAGTCACGTGAGAAGCACATGTAGCTAATAACCATTGAAAAACAGTTGGAACATAATCTTCACAGAAGACGAAATCCGCAGACCCTCTGTGAGCCATCTCAGAGGCTCTGAAGTAATTGACTTGCTTGTTCTTATTGACCGAGGACCATTTTCCAGAACCTCTGTGAGAGACATCAGATGTTCTGTCACACTTTACTTGCTCGAATATAAGGCTTCTATCGTTAGTCCTATGTTGTCTTCTGTGGTTCTGTCAAGACTTGCAGAATACTTTTTCTATACTTTTGTAAGAGATGAATAATGAAGCTAACAATCTCCCCCTAAGTATGAAAAGTAAATTTGGACAAATGGGTGCAAGAAATGACTAATGAAAAAAATACAAGAGGAGATAAAACTCATCCTCTGAAAAAGAATTACATAATGAACAAATTGAAAATATTGAGCAGGCCTATACTATTACAAGAGACTAATCCACAGTAGATTCTGGATAGTCATCTACGGCAAATTGCAGATCAGACTTGATGGTTTTGTAGACTTTGAATATCCATTCTCTGAAGGAGACTTTAACCTTGATCGTTTCTAGAAGGTTGGTCATTTCATCCGCCCTTATATGCCCTCTCTGCACCTCTGTCACCACTAAGTTGAACACCCACTCAAGAGACTCTGTTGAATATTTGTGCGTCTCTTTGGGATCGAAGAACCTTAGAATCTCATCCTTGTCCAGGAACACAAACCCAAAGATGGGGTTGTGGACAATGGTGTTGGGATGAAATCTAAGCAGCCAACTTGGTATGTTCTTTGGAGGAGAATTTTTAGCTCTGGCTAGGCCAACCTCATAGCGATGTCGAAATTTCTGGCTGTAGAATTTGACTTGAGCGCGCATTACCTCAATCAGCCTTCTGAGAGAAATCGAATATGTTGACCTCCTCTCCATGTATTTGTTCAAGATCTTGTGAAGGAATATTAGATCAAATACACAGATGTTGTGAAGGTCAGCATCTGTGAAAGTATATAGGTTGCCGTCATCCCTTTTTACCATATACTGAGTGTATAGCACGGTCTTCTTTAGCATTGTGCACGGAGATATGGTTTCGAGAGAAGTGATCACATGCTCTGAGAAGACCTGCTCTTGTGGCCTTGTGAGTTTTGAGAAGTGGAACTTTGCAATGGCAGAGGGCATTCCTGTAGGCTCTGGGTCATAAGGGGGCTCTGTGTCCACAGCTGACTAACGCCACCACAGAATCTTCTCAACAGTGGTTACGGGCTCTGTGCGCACCTTCTGCGTAGGAATCTTGCTCATAGATTGAAGGATCTCAGATACCCTCCCCACCGTGGCAGATTCTTGCGTTCTGGATTCTTCTTCTACCATAGGCCTCTGGGTAGACCCCTATGGTAGGATAGGCTTGACAGTTCCTACCAGAGCGTCAAACGTACCTGTGGACGTTTCTTCTGGTATCTTCGTGAGTTTGGAAGAAGAGCCTTCTCCAACTCTTGGGACGGGGACTCTGCCCTTTCTCGCCTGTGCCTCTGCTAAAGAAGCCTTTAGTGCTCGAACAAGATCCGGGTCATCATACTCTTCTTCATTGATCTCCTCTGGCGATTCAGAGCTTGACCCCTTCTATGGCGACTCCTCTACTGCTTTACCCTTGCCTTTTCCCTTAGGCTCTGGAGATTTGTCTTTTGAGAATAGGGCAGCAGTAGAGTCCACTATTTTTAGTGGTTTGGCAGAGGTTGTCTTCTGTGATTGATTTACCTCGTTGTCACTAGAATTGTGTTCAGATTGAGCAGAGGCGGAAGACCTTGAAGACATAGTTGCAGGTTTAGCCGGAAAGCTTGAGGTTCGTCGGAGTATAAGGAGTAATGTAAAGGTTTACGTTTTGGGGGGAAGGGGTATTTTTAGTGAGGGATTTTGAATGGGAACCATTTAATAGGTGAAAAGGCGTTATGAGTGGCTTTTTGGAAGGACGAATCAAAATATGACACGCGGTGTTGGGAAGACGCACGATTGATGACGTGCACCCCCGTTTCTAACATGCGCGTGATATGCTTTAACCCTTGTCCTCAGAACCACGAGCACCATATCAATAATAGAGAACTATAGAAGAGAGTTTTGTCAGAGGCCTAAGGGTAACAGAGCCTCTGTGATATGTGCGGGCCTTCTAACATGTTACACCTTTATTTACCTAAATGGTTTGAAAATCCTCAGAGAGATGAGTACTAGCTCAGTTCAGACCCATAGAGCCTCTGATAGAAGAGCCAGAGGTTCTGATCAGTTGACCTCTGATATCAAGATACTTCAAAAGTTTTGGCACCTTCTGAGGTTTTGATTTTCAATTCAAAACTCCCCCTATGAGCTAGCTTCCATGACTTCCCCTCAAAACAAAAATATTTAAAATCCTAAGAAGAAGTATCGACAGAGAATCCGTTCAAAGAGCCTCGAGAGTTATCACAGAGGATCTATGAAAAGACTTCTGTGATGAAAAAACATTTTGCTTCTTTAAAAGGTTTTATTCTTATTAAGCACATACTCCCCCTCAAACCTTGCAAGTCTCTGCGAGGTAAACCTATTAACTATGAAAACAAGTGAAGGTTAATCAAGAAATAAAACTATATACAAAAAGAGATTATTCAAAGAAAAAACTTTATACAAAAATAAATAAACAATAAGACATTCAACATCTAGAACTCTGGACATGCCATTCATATTTTCTCAACAAGGAAATTAAACCTTTTCTCATCAAGGGATTTTGTAAAGAGCAGCCAATTGGAATTCAGATTTTACAAAGTATAGTTCGACATTACCTTCTTCTACATGATGTTTTAAGAAGTGGTACCTTATATCGATGTGCTTTATTTTTGAATGTTGCACATGATTGGCTGATATAGGAATAGCGCTCTTAGAATCACAGAGGATGGGGATCTTGTTGA
>NW_020201045.1:18405-18857 GCF_001531365.2 Cynara cardunculus var. scolymus
TCAAATTCACTCTGCATCAAAAACTCAAACTCTTTGCACATAGAAACATCAGTTGAACCAAAGATTATGTCATCAACATATATTTGTACAAGAAAAATATCATCATTCTGTTTCTTATAAAAGAAAGTAATGTCAGTTGTACCTCTGTGAAAACCATTTGTAATAAGAAAGATGGACAAGCGTTCATACCATGCTCTGGGAGCCTGTTTGAGGCCATACAGAGCTTTGTCTAGGAAATAGACGTGGTTACGATACTTCTCACTTTAAAACCCTGGTGGTTGCTTGACATAGACCTCTTCTATGATTTTGCCGTTTAAGAAGGCTGATTTCACATCCATTTGGAACACTTTAAACCCTCTGTGAGCAGCATATGCCAGAAAGATGCGAATTGCTTCTAGTCTAGCCACAGAAGCAAAAGTTTCCTCATAGTCGATGCCCTCATCCTGGAAATA
>NW_020201045.1:19578-21443 GCF_001531365.2 Cynara cardunculus var. scolymus
AGAGCCTCTGCCATTGTTTGAGGTTCAATTTCACTTACAAAACAGGCAAATAAACAGAATTTTGCAGTGGCTCGCGTCTTAACACCGGCAGAAGGTTCTCCAATAATTTGAGATTGTGGATGACTTTTGGTCCATTTAGTAACATGTGGTGGCCGAATAGAAGGCACTGTTTCTTCAAGAATTTGAGGTTGAGATAGAGATGCAGATTCAAGGATATGTTCTTGAGCTTGGTTTGAGGATAGATCCGGAGGACTTTCTATATGGGTAGCTTATGGTAGAGAAGCTTCTAGGGAAGGAGTTACAGAGGATGATGAAATAGGAGGTGCTAGCTCTGTAATAGATGATGTGGAAGGACTAGCTCTTGTAGCTTGATCTTGACTTTCAGCTTCTGCAGAGATTCTGTCAGGCTCCTTGTCATCTTCATACCACTCTGCAAAGAGTTGTTAAAAGTCGGGAGTGATTGTAGCATTTGGTGACTTGTCAGCCTGAATTTTCAACTCTTCAATGAACTTATCTTTTGTAACTTGAAAAGTATCATCAAATTTCACATTTGTGCTTACAACCACAATTTGAGTCCTAGGAATGTATGCTCTATATGCAGCAGTGTCCCATGCATAGCCAATGAAAATTGCATCATCTCCCTTAGGCTCAAACTTTCCTACAGACTCTTTGTCATTTAGCACAAAGCATTTACATCCAAACACGTGGAAGAACTTGATGTTTGGTCTTCTGTTGTGAAGAAGCTGATAGGGTGTCTTCTTAAATCTCTTTAACACCAAGGACCTATTCTATGTGTAGCAAGCAGCAGAGACAGCCTCTGCCCAGAAGGAGAGTGGTAGCCTAGAGGCATTCAACATTGTTCTGGCAGCTTCAACTAGTGTCCTGTTCTTCCTCTCCACTACTCCATTCTGTTGTGGAGTTCTTGGGGCTGAGAAGTTGTGAGTGATGCCAACAGAGTCCTTGGTTTTATGAGAAGACCTTTTGAGTTTTCCCATTTCACAAGTTGAACAAAGATAGTCCTTTTCAAGTTTTATATTGGGCAGTCCCTTGACTAAACTTAGCCTTACCAGCTTGTCAAGAGTATGAAAGTTAAGATGACAGAACCTGGTATGCCAGAGCCAAGCTTCTTCATTCTTCATAGAGGACACAAGGCTTACTTCCTCTTTGGCTTCTAGAGAATCAAAGCACAAAAGATACAAGTCTCCTCTTCTGTTGGCTCTCATCACCTCTATCAATGTATCGGCTTTGTACATAATGCATAATTTGACTTTGAAGAGCATATCCAGACCATTGTCACACAATTGACTGTCACTTATTAAATTGTGTTTCAGTCCATYCACGTACGAGACTTGATTCATCTTTATTTCTCCCTTAACGATCATTCCATAGCCTTTAATCTTCCCCTTCTAATTTCCACCAAAAACTACAGAGCCTCCTTCTTGCTTTAAATAAGATGACAGAAGCTCTATGGTACCAGTCATGTGTCTCGAGCAACCTGAGTCAACGACCCAAGAAGACACATGCTGCTTCTTCTGCAATTAGACAATGTTTAATTTAGGTATCCACTTCCAATTGGGTTCTTTAACATTAGCTTGTTTGAGGTATGCCACAGCATCCTTTGATTTGGTCTTATTGTTCTTGGAAGAAGAATTGCCAAGTTCTCTATTATTCACCCTAGATTCATGATTCTTGGGGTTAGAGACCAGACATGACGAATGGTGAATATGATTAGATAGAATATGCATGATATTGAAACAATCATAGAAGGAGACATTGCAAGAAGCTTTCTTAAAATTTTCATTAAAATTATCAAAGAAGGGTACAAAGTTTTTATTTTTAGAGCCCTTCTTAGGTATGGGCTTCTC
>NW_020201045.1:23882-28485 GCF_001531365.2 Cynara cardunculus var. scolymus
ACTGATTTAATAGAGTGAAACAGGGTAATCTGAAGAAAACTGGTGTTCTAGAAAATGCAGATTAATACCAAAAACAGAATTAATCGAATAAGAATTCAATTCCTGCTCTGATACCAATTGTTGGGCCTGTAAATTCAGCTTTGATATTGATCTAATACTCTGAATGAACTCTAAGAGGATTAAAGTGCAGCTGAAACAATAATAAGAACAGAACAGAGTAATTAAACCAAGAACACACAGTGAAGATGAGGAAGAAGATGAACACAGGAGAATTGCTTCAAAGGTTTTTCAATTCATTTAATTGAAAAATTAGACGATTACAATACGGAAGCACACTGATTACAAAGGCCTTAGCCGCTATTTATACTAGTTCCTAACGACCTTACTGACATGATCTAGACGCGTGAAATCATCTAAGCCATCCAAATAAAGTCGATTAAGTCCTAGTCACGTGAGAAGCACGTGTAGCTAATAACCATTGAAAAACAGTTGGAACATAATCTTCACAGAAGACGAAATCCGCAGACCCTCTGTGAGCCATCTCAGAGGCTCTATAGTAATTGACTTGCTTGTTCTTATTGACGGAGGAACATTTTCCAGAACCTCTGTGAGAGACATCAGAGGTTCTGTCACAATTTACTTGCTCGAATATAAGGCTTCTGTCGTTAGTCCTCTGTTGTCTTCTGTGGAGGATATCCTTCTGTCAAGACTTGCAGAATACTTTTTCTATACTTTTACAAGAAATGAATAATGAAGCTAACAAAACCCAATAACTACTACTTCGCTCCATCTCCAACTTGCTTCCCAGAATCCACCTATCCACTTTTGGAGATCCTCGCAATCACCCCATCTATTACGCATTCACCGCAACGAAACCTACCCCTGAAACCTATCTCACCCAATTTCTACTCAGTTCTTATATCTGCACCCTAAAAGATGTTGGATTAAGCATAGTGGGCTACGCTTCACACCCAATTAATAAATCCCTCGTACCAATGGAGTTGAACGTTGATACCCTACGTACTGCCCTGCACCTACCTACATTGGATGTTCTTCATTTTGATGTCTTCGCACCAACTCCAACAGATGCAGAATTGATCGAATTCCTCGAATTCTATTCTTATACAGCAAAGACGAAAATCGTCAATCGAACTGAATTCAAGAGGAAGGGCCTTCCTCCTATGTGGAATACTCTGTTTTCAATCATCAACTATTGCTTAACGGGGAAGGTCGGCAGCCACGATCAAGCATTTCATGCCATGCTCTCCATCGTCTATGGTATATACTTCAACTTGCCCCTGGATTACGCACAACTCATCTTTGATGATATGCTGGGATTAATCAAGAAAAAATGTGCTACTCAACGGGGTGATAAATCAAAGGTTAAAGCACAGAAGAAGACCAAGGAAGATCTCAATGACCCAAACTTAATCTTACAGAGGTTCTTCGGCTTGGTATTTGGAGACATGATTGCAGAGAAGCTGCCCTCTGTAGAGCCGAATGCTCGTTTGTATCCAATGAAGGAATTTCATCCTACAGAGCATGAGCTAGGCTACAGAAGCCCAAGGCCATTATCTAAAGTCATGCTCAAGTACCTTAGCAAGGGAGATAAGAAGGCTTACAGACGTGGATACAGGAGGCCAGAGCCGGTCCCTGAAACCCCTCCACGAATAGGTATCCCCATAGGTGAGAAAGTGCACAAAATGAGAGTTGAGGGAAGAATGGAGCAGCCTGCAGAGGCAAGGGAGCTGAGTGAACAAGGACCTAGAGTAGTTAGTAGTCCCCCTCGAAGGCCAAAGAAGTCTAAGAAGACTCACAAGGATGCCGATCCTTCTGAGAAAAAGAAAGGGAAAAAGAGACCCATAGAAGAACTCCAAACAGTCCTCTGCCAAAACCCAAAAAGAAGAAATCAAAAAAGGCCCAACCCACAGAGGTTGAGGTCACAGAGGCCGAGGTTGAAGAAGGCCTGGCAAAGGCTGTACCAAAGCGCAGAAGGTTGCACAAAGCTGTTCGAGAAGAGTCCCCCTCTGAGCAAATACAAGATATAATCTTCAATCTCCAACAGAGTTTTACAGTGCCCACAGAGGTGGTAAATTTGGGGACAGAAGTCGTATTAGACGACGAAGAGGAAGAAGTGGAGTTAGATGAGGGTGAAAAAGATGCCGAAGGTTCACATCCAAGCCCCCCTCCCTGTGCAACCCACATGTCTAGGGACCCTGTTCTAGAGGGAACCCCTATTAAAAAAAGCGTGCACACGCTGAACCCTGAACCAACCAACCTCGCAGAGGACATTCTTTCGTCCTCTGTCGAATGAACAAACCGGGAACCATATTCTACTCCATCATCCTCTCAAAAGGATGGTAGTTTTATCAAAAGAGTCCGTTCGTCCAAGGACTCGACACAACCAAGAGGGCATCTGTTTCCCTTCCACACGTGAGTGAACCACCCAGTCATGCTTCAGAGGCATGCGAGAGAATCACCGAGGCTGCGGGTCTAGAACGCCCAAAGTCTCCACTCGATCCCTCTGCCGAGTTAGGCTCTGAACCTATTAGGCACGAAATCGACAGAACACCGGTAGGCTCTCCAATTGGGGATGTCCGAGGATCTGGTGGAAGTCCCCGAGATGACAACGTCAAATCAGTCACTGAGGGTGCCTTAAACTCCAAGGCTACTAGGTCACCATGTGTTGGTGATCTAGGTTCCCCGAGTGCCTATGTGATGATGGAGGAGTTGCAAACCTTCGCCACAGCGGTATTCCAGAGGTTGGATGAGTTGAAAAGCTTGTTCTCCTCATCTCCGGCGACAGAGGCTCTTACACCTCTAACAGAGGCTCTGAAGGAGTTGACTTCTACAACTTCTGAACTCAAGGCGACCTTATCAGCCCTTCAGAGCTCTGTCCTCAAAAAGGATGATCTCACAGAAGCCTTCCAGCACGCTGTCTCTCAATCCTTCTTCCATCAATACTCTAAAGACAGAACTGACAGAGGTTGCTGCCCAATACTCTGCAGACATAGTTTCCGCCGGCTACACGGACTACTCCGCCTTCGAGAATGAAATCAAAGAGATATTCTCCTCTGCGATCACTTTAGGCGTCGACTCCTCATCCTCCAGGGCTAACGTTAACCATCTAGCCACTCGCAGAGAGCTAGACGCAATGGTTGAGGCTCTTGGAGAGACCATACGAAAACACCACGACCATCTTCTCAAAGAGGCTCGAGCTACTAACGAATCCATCAGAGACTGCACGAAGCAACTCGTCAAAGAAGGTGACTCTTTCCAAAATGAAATCTATCGCTGTGTCTCTAAAATGAAATGGGCCACAGAGATGGATATCAACACCGCCACTCTGAATGCCGAAATGATAACAGAGAAGATGGAGAAGGCGGCCTCCAAAGTTCTCAGGCGCTTGAAGAAGGCTCCCCTCACCCCGTGCAAGACAGAAGCCACTCAAATCCATGATGATCAGGGAGGCAATGACCCTGATTGTCATGAGAGGGAGAAGAAAACAGAGCCAAAGAAATCGACCTCTGCCAAACCACTGAAAATAGTGGATTCTGCTGCAGCCCTATTCTCTAAAGAAAAATCTTCAGAGCCTATGGGGAAAGGCAAGGGTAAAGTAGAAGAGGCATCGCCAAAGAAAGGGTCTAGCTCTGACATATTGAAGGAAATCAATGAAGATGAATACGATGACCCTGATCTGGTTCAAGCCCTCAAGGCATCTTTAGTAGAGGCTCGGATGAAGAAAGGTAGAGCTCACATCCCCAAAATCGGAGAAGACTCTTCTAAACTTGCAAAGATACCAGAAGAGACGTCCACGGGTACGTTAGACGCTCTGGTAGGAACAGTCAAGCCAATCCTACAAGAGGGGTCAACCCAGAGGCGAAGACTCCAGAACGCCAGAGTCTGTCACAGTGGGAAGGGTCTCTGAAATTATAGATTCAATGAACAAAATTCCTATGCAGAGGGTGCGAACAGAGCCCGTAACCACTGTCGAAGAGATTCTGTGGTGGCGTTACTCATCCACAGACACAGGGCCCCCTTACAATCCAGAGCTAACTAGAATGCCCTCTGTTGAAGCAAAGTTTCACTTCTCAAAACTCACCAAGCCACTAGTGCAAGTCTTCTCAGAACATGTTATTCGCTCACTTGAAACCATCTCTCCATGCACCATGCTGAAGAAGACCGTTCAGTACACCCAATATATGGTGAAGAGGGATGATGGAAACCTCTATACTTTCACAGATGCTGATCTCCACAACCTGTGCGTGTTTGATCTAATCTTCTTGCACAAGATCCTAAACAAGTACATGGAGAGGAGGTCAAGCTACTCGATTTCTCTCAGAAGGCTGATTGAGGTGATGCGTGCCCAAGTCAAATTCTACAGCCAGAAAGACTTCGACATTGCTATGAGGTTGGCCCAGCCAGAGCTAAAGATCACTCCTCCGAAGAACAGACATGTTTGGCTGCACAGGTTCCATCCCAACACTATTATCCACAATCCCATCTTTAGGTTTGTTTTCTTGGATAAGGATGAGATCCTAAGATTCTTCAATCCGAAAGAGGTGCATAAGTATTCAACAGAGTCCCTCGAATGGGTGTTCAA
>NW_020201045.1:28805-35652 GCF_001531365.2 Cynara cardunculus var. scolymus
TGAGATGGCTCACAGAGGGTCTGCGGATTTCGTCTTCTGTGAAGTTTCTGTTCCAACAGTTTCCAAAGGTTGTTAGCCGCATATGCTTCTCACGTGACTAAGTTTTAATCGACTTTATTTGGACGGCTCAGATGAAGACACACGTCAACATCTTGTCTCTAAGGTCGTTAGGAACTAGTATAAATAGCGGATAGGACCTTTGTAATC
Organism: Cynara cardunculus var. scolymus; assembly: GCF_001531365.2. Lineage (NCBI taxonomy): Eukaryota > Viridiplantae > Streptophyta > Magnoliopsida > Asterales > Asteraceae > Cynara > Cynara cardunculus. The sequence continues at coordinate 29,013 of NW_020201045.1, forward strand.
AGTGTGCTTCTAGTATTGTAATTGTCTAATTTTTCAATTGAATCAATTGAAAAACCTTTGGAGCAATCTTTCTTGCATTCATCTTCTTCATTAAAACTGTGTGTTCTTGGTGTGTTTAGTATTTCCAATCATTTACTCTGTTTTGCAATTATTAATATTTTCCGCTGCACTTCAATCGTTTTAGAGCTTATTTAGAGTATTATATTAATATCAAAGTTGAATTTCAGATCCAACAAATCTCCCCTTTTGAAATCTCCAAAATTTTTAACTACATGAACGAGAAATAGGTGTAGAAAAATGAGAACCTTTGTTATTTAAGGTAACTAGTATAATACCTTTTTCTTGAAATCTTGGATATTCTTCAACATTGACAGATTTCTAAAGATGCTTGAAGATGAACTCGGCTGGGGGGTTTGATTTAGAGAGATAGAAAGAGATTAGGGAGAGGATAGGTTTATGCAAAAATGAGGATTGGAAATGAGAGTTTTCAAAGAATGTGGGGTATTTATATGTGGGTTTTAAAGAAAGGAAATAGGCTGGCATCTTAAGGCCCAAGTCTAATAAAAAAAATTATTTTTTTTTAAACAAAAATAAAGCCCATTTAAATTATAACAAAAGACAATTTGCCAAATATTTATAAAAAATATCATTATTAAATCAAAGTTCCACATTTTTGGAAAAATTATTTGGACATTCAAATGAGACTTATATTTTAATTTGGACTTATAATATAAACTTTATTATATTTGGCATTACATAAAATATTTTTATCAGCTACCGACAGAAATAAGGTTCTCTGAACTATATTTGGGAACTAAGCCAGATGACTTCTAATCAACATGACTAGATACTAATAAAATATAATTCTAAATATAGAAGCCCCTTTAAAGGTGCTAACCTGACGCTCCAAAAATGACGGATGTCACAAGAAAAAGATAATCTGATGAAAGAAACGACTCGCATCACCGCTCTTAAAAAATCAAAGGAAGAAAAACTTCTGGAAATAAACAAGCGAGTAACCAACGACTTAGAAAAGAAAAATAAGGACTTAAAAGAATCTGAGGCAGAAAGACTAGACTTAGTTGCTCTTAAAGATTTCTTTCAAAAGGAAAGGGAGATTCTTCACCAGAAGCTTCAAACCAATGAACTTCTGACGAAGATATACAAAGATGCCCAAGATGTTTATGAAAAGTTAAATGGTCAAACGGACACTCAAGGGATTGGATTCAATGAATTGGATTCCTTCATMGAACCAAAGAAATCCACCCTTGAATCCACATTCAAACTTGGATGCATTAAAAAACCCGACTTTTTCCCAAAACCAAAAGCAAATTTTAAAAGAGTTAAAGTCKATGGAAAAACTGTCGTTTYAAGACAGGATTTTGAAAATGTGGTGTACGAGAGCAGTACATATAAGAATACTGATGAAAGGAATGACACCTCTAAATCAGAGACCGATGGAAACCCTATGGTCAAACCAGAGTCTTTGGGTGTCAATTCCACTTCATCAGCCAGTACTGTTGATGAAAAGAAGAATCCTAATGAGGAACCATCAGCTGATGAGTCGATGAACCACCCGGGTAAAACCGAAAGTTCAGCTAAGTCAGAACCGATAGAACCTCAAACAAATCACTTTGAAGCATCAACCTCTAAACCCACACCTCCCATAAACATCCATGCTAATTCTGATTTCGAGAAATCACCGAGAGACTTTCTTGATTCTGAATCTGAAGAGGAAACAATATGTGAATCACCAATAATCATTAAGGATAAAAAGCCTACAAATTGAAATCCTCAATGAAAACTGATGTTCCACCATCGATGAATGTGACATCCGTCATTTTTGGAGCGTTAGATTAGCACCTTCATAGGGTTTCTTTATTTAGAATTATATTTTATTAGGATCTAGTCATGTTGATTAGAATTCATCTGGCCTAGGTCCCAAAATATAGTTCAGAAAACCTTGTTTCAGCGGGTAATTGATAAAGTTAACTTATGTAATGCCAAATATATTAAAAATGCTCCAAATATAATAAAGTTGATATTATAAGTCCAAATTAAAATATAAAAGTCTCATTTGAATGTCCAAATAATTTTCCCAAAAAGGTGGAACTTTGATTTAATAATGATATTTTTATCAATATTTGACAAATTGTATTTTGTTATAAATTTAAATGGGCTATTTTGTTTATATGAAAAATAATTTTTTTATGGATTGGGCCATAAGAGGCCAGCCCATTTCCTTTCTTTAAACTCACATATAAATACCCCGCATTCTTTGAAAACTCTCATTTTTCATCCTCATTTTGCAAAAACCTTTCCTCTCTCTAATCTCTCTAAATCAAACCCCTCCCGCCGAGTTCATCTTCAAGCATCATTAAAAATATATCAATCTTGAAGAATATTCAAGATTTCAAGCAAAAGGTAATAGACTAGTTATCTTACCTTTATATAATAACAAAGATTCTCATTTTTTACACCTACTTCTCGGCTTTGTAATTAAATTTTCTGGAGAATTCAAAAGGGGAGATTATTCATCAAAGACATGAAAATGTCTTCAAAATGATGATAATCTAAGATCGAAGAACTTTGAACTCAATGAAAGTAGGATAAAACCTCATTGTATGTGGAAGTTAATCATTAAAAGATGTATTTTGAAAACTGACAGTTTCTGTTAGCACTTGTGTCGACTGTATCTTTCAAAATAAAAGTCCAAATGTTCTAATTTTTCTTCTAAAACGTACTTTTATGAGTTATCTTTCTAATGCAACTGGTCTCATTCAAAAATATTAAGTTTTCAGCCTTCTAGTTCTTGATACAAGATTATGGTGCAAAAAGAGCATTGCTGACAGAATCAGTTATATCTTCTTCTAAACTCATTGGAAATGGGTGATTCTTTTACTAGAAGTTAGCCTTATGTGTTAGYTTTAAAATAAAGTTAAAATTCACTAAAAAAATGATGAGTCTAGACCCCCCAAATGGCCGCCACTCGAAGAGTGTGCAATCTGTCTTGGGGACTGTGTCACTCAAAGTGGTAGAGTATTAATGAGTGCCTTAAACCCATCCAAAATTCTTGTTATTTGGGAAAAGTCTGTTTAACTCATTACTATTGATGATATAAAAATTTGGACAAAAAATGACTTTTGGAAGGTTCCTTTTGACAGTGATTTGTGAGACCAAAAATTCCAGAAACAAAATTTACATTCTGTCCAAATGGTAACTTTATGTGCAAAGGACTTTGATTTTAAAATATATATATTTTCTGGACTATTTTTAGAGCAATTAATATAAGTATCAACTTTAATTCACAAAACCTCGTTGGCATTACATAAGATATAATTTGACTTCATCTTTATCGAGACCCGTTAGGTGATCTAATTATTGGATTTCAGACTGTTTAGGAAGGTTAGGGCGGACGTTTAGCGCTTCAAACGCCATCAAGTTCTTGGATATTCATCAGCAAACATGTGAGTATTCACGGCCCCACTCTTAATGCTTTTTGTTTATTTAAACTGGGGGAAAAGAACTGTTTATTTATTAAATTGTTGGACTAAAGAACTGTTTAGTCAAGATTTGTTTAAAACTGTTAGACTAAAGAACTCTTTAGTCAAGATTTGTTTATGTCATGAAATATTGACGGTTTTGCAYTATGATATAAATGTTAAATTGATGTACTTGAGAGTATGTTTCCAAATAAAGTCCCCGTCCGTAAACGCTACTTGTTAACTCGGGCATGTCCCCGGACCGTGGTAATTGTGGATAGCCGCTATTGTGTTGACAGTTCCACCCAGAAAGGGATGCACATTTCCTATGTTTTTATTAGTCTAATCATGTGGAATTTGGACCACCGCTGAATTAGTACTACTACGAACTGTGGGACCTAAGTGAGTGTACGGGGTACTTATGGTCGTTCGTAAAATAATGGGGCACATTGGTCGGGAAAGGTTCAGTAGCGTCTCAAGTTTTAAAACATCGTTGTAGATTTACATTTATTATGTGCAAAAGTTATGTATAGGTTTGCAAGAAATTATTTATGCTGTAACATTCGTGTTTCGAGTTTTGAAATAAGATTTTTGAATATATATATATATACATATATATATATATATATATTATATGCATGTCTATTAATATGTATATATATATAATATTTGTTATATGTGATGGATGTGTGAGTGAGGGTGATGAAGGTAAGATGGCCGACTTTTGAAGGGCGGTCATACACTTGCTATATATAGCAATTGTATGTAAAAAGAAAAGGATTTTTTCTGGTTTTGGAGAAATTTTTCTGCATATTGAGAGAAAAGACTGAAGGAGAATCACAAGCTTGAATCCAATCAGCAATATAAGGTGAGTGTATTAAGCTTTGAGTATTATTTGTTTGCATACAATCAACAGTTATTGGAACTAGTTATTATGATTTATATTTCATAATGTGCGGATTCTCCTTAAACCGAACAAAGGCTGACCGGATTTCATCTAAACCGGCCAAGTGTTGTCCGGACTCAACCCTAAACCGGTCAAGAGGTGACTGAATTAACCATAAATCGCTCGAGAGGTGTGCGGATTAAAACTAAACCGCTAAAAGGAATATGTGATGACCGGATTAATATCCGGACAGTTTTATCTGGATTTGATCTCCGGACAGTGTTGTCCGTATTAGATCTCTGGATGATTGGTCGGATTCTAAATCTGGTTAAAGTGTTAGGAAATTTAAAGAGATGTAATGGTGGTGTAACTGCGAGAGAGATGAAATGACGGTGTAACCGCGAGAGAGAGATGTAATGACGGTGTAACCGCGAGAGAGAGATGTAATGGCGGTGTAACCGCGAGAGAGATGTAATGGCGGTGTAACCGCGAGAGAGAGATGTAATGGCGGTGTAACCGCGAGAGAGATGAAATGGCGGTGTAACCGCGAGAGAGATGAAATGACGGTGTAACCGCGAGAAAGAGATGTAATGGTGGTATAACTGTGAGAGGTACATAAATAAATATATGTATCTGAACAGGTTTAATTCTGAATTGCTAATTTGGAAGGCATGTTATTAGTTTGAGTTATGGATAGACTTGAGGATGAATGTGTTATTATGTTTTGATTATGAAAATAATCATGTGTGTTTAAATGTGACAGAAAGAGTTATATACTGAGAAATGGCAGATAATCCCAATCAATCAGAAAGGACCTCTACTGGTTATGGAAGAGGTCGGGAAGAAGAAACGTAACACATGGAGAGGACCTGGAAAATGTAATGACAATAGAAACACGAAGTCGTAGCAGGGGTCGAGGAAAAGGTAGAGGTACTAGACAAGAACAAGAACTGTCAGATCAAGAAAGTTCAATGTTTGGTCATGGAAGAGGAAGAGCAAGGGGTGGACACAATGTTCCTGATCCTAGATTTATTACCCAAGAAATGTTGGCAGCAGAGTTGGGAAAGTTCCAAGAAAGCTTGGTGAATTTATTGGGACATACAACTCAAAATAATCCAGAAGTAGTAAGAAGTCCCGATTATCAGGAGGAAGCCGGAACTAGTACGCTGGTAACTTGTACATTTGTACCCCTTACTTCGTCCTCAGTACAAAAGGGAGGAGATATCAAAATGTTTCTTGCTTGTAAACCTCTCAAGTTTTCTGGTGAGCATGATCCTATTAAAGCTATGTGTTGGCTTAAGGAGATAGAGCTGAGTCTACAAATCTATAAAAGTGCAGAAGAGGATAAAGTTATGTTTGTTGTGTCACGTCTGAGATCAAGTGCTTTGTACTGGTGGGAAGTCCTGTCCAGTTCAGATCCGAACATTTTGAAGACCATGTTGTGGGAAAAATTTGTGGTTAAGTTTAAAATGCAGTATTGTCCTGAAGCTGCAGTACGAAAGTTGGAAGATGATTTCCTTCGTCTTGAGCAAGGAAACATGTCAGTCCGCCAGTATACAGAAGTTTTCATGGAACAATCTAGGTTTGCTGAAGCCTGTATTATATCTGAAAACAGTTATGTGAGAAAGTATATCTGGAGATTGGAGTCGAATCTTCGGAAGTATGTGATATCTAGGAATCCGACAACATTTCAGGCAACTGTTGATGCTGCTGAAATACTGGAACAAGATATTAACCGGAAACCACAAGAAAAGATTGGAGAGAAAATAAAAGCGGAAACTACAGTAACTGATTACCGTAGACCAAGGTTTATGGAAAATTTGAATCGAACAATTTTAAGGTTTGCGGATAAAGCGTGTATCCGATGTCATAAAATACATCAGGGAAATTGAAATACAGAATCTCGAGTATGTTTTAAATGTCAGGAACCAGGACATATTGCTTGAGATTATCGGATGACACGGAGGTGTTTTACTTGTAATTTATCTCAACATGTAAATGATGATTGTCCGCAAGCTAAAGGTCGAGGGTCTGGTTTTGTTGGAGGACGGGGATCTGGATATTCTAGGGGCCGAGGATCTGGTTATGTGCCAACAAGTCGGGGACAAATGGATAATCGTGTTAATATAAGTGGTAGAGGAGAGATAAAACGTGGGGAGTCTGCAAGGAGAGCCTTTCAGATGACAAGAGGCGAGGCAGAAGAGCACCCTGAAGTGGTAACAGGTACATTCCTCGTTAATTCAGTATGTGCCAAAGTTTTATTTGATTCGGG
>NW_020201045.1:35747-40604 GCF_001531365.2 Cynara cardunculus var. scolymus
GATAGTGAAGTTTTGGTTAAGGAAAGAATTGATGAATGTTTTATAAGTATAGAAGGATGTGAGGTGCCTATACAGTTATTTCCTTTGCCTTTAAGGGAATTTKATATAATTATAGGTATGGATTGGTTAGCTGAAAACCAAGCCAACATAGTCTGTAATAAAAAGATGTTTCATATAGACTTACCCGAGAAATGAAGAGTTGTGATTTATGGAGATCGGCGAGATCATTACTCTAGCCTAATTTCAGTTCTAAAGGCTAGGAAGTATGTACAAAAGGGATGTGTTAGTTTTCTTGCATATGCTATAGATATGAAGAAAGAGAATGGAAAGATGGAGGATATCCCAGTTGTAAGGGAATTTCCTGAGGTATTTCCAGAATATTTGACAAGTTTACCTCCAGACCAAATGATAGAATTTCATATCGAATTACTTCCTGGAGCAACACCTGTTGCACGTGCACCATATAGATTAGCTTCTTCTGACTTAAAGGAGTTAATGTCGCAACTAAAAAAATTTGTTGGATAAAGGTTTTATCCGACCAAGTACTTCCCCGTGGGGTGCGCCGGTACTTTTTGTGAAAAAAGAAAGATGGATCAATGAGGATGTGCATTGATTACCGGGAATTGAATAACTAACAATCAAGAATAAGTATCCTCTCCCAAGAATTGATGATTTGTTTGATCAATTGGTTGGGGCTACTTATTTTTCAAAGATTGATTTACGGTCCGGTTATCATCAATTGAAAATTCGGAATGAAGATGTCTTCAAAACAGCATTCCGTACACGTTATGGTAATTATGAATTCCTGGTTATGCCATTTGGACTCACAAATGCACCTGCAGCCTTTATGGACATGATGAATAGGGTGTGTCATCCCTATCTTGATAAATTTTTGATTGTCTTCATTGATGATATTCTGATATATTCTCGGTCGAAAGAAGAACATGCACATCATTTGAGATTACTTCTAGAATTGTTGAAGCAAGAGAAACTGTATGCCAAGATGTCAAAATGTGAATTTTGGCTGCGAGAAGTTCAGTTTTTGGGGCATGTTATCTCTAAAGAAGGAATTAAAGTAGATCCACTCAAGATTGAAGCTATTGAAAAATGGGAAGCTCCAAAGACTCCAACGGAAGTCAGAAGTTTTTTTGGATTGGCTGGGTATTATCGTAAGTTTATACAGGATTTCTCTCGTATAGCTACTTTATTAACGAAGCTGACCAAGAAGAATGTGAAATATGAGTGGGATGAAGCACAAGCTCAGGTTTTTCAGATATTGAAGGATAAGTTATCCAGTGCACTAATTCTATCTTTACCAGATGGAATGGAAGATTTTGTAGTTTATAGTGACGCGTCAAAGATGGGTTTGGGTTGTGTACTAATTCAACGTGGAAAGGGAATAGCTTTTGCTTCTAGACAGTTAAAAGATCATGAAAAGCAGTATCCTACTCACGATATGGAATTGGCAGCAGTAGTGTTTGCTTTAAAAATATGGAGGCATTATTTGTATGGAACGTAATGCCAAATCATCACAGATCATAAGAGCTTGCAACATCTGTTCCACCAGAAGGATCTGAATATGCGTCAGAGAAGATGGTTGGAATTGGTAAGTGATTATGATTGTGAAATTTTGTATCACCTCGAAAAAGCAAATGTAGTAGCTGATGCGTTAAGCTGACAAGAGAAAAGCGGAACTATCAAAGCTACAACTTTACGAGTTGAGTTGCTACCCAGTATTCAGGAAGAATTGCAAGGATTTCAGTATGAGGCAATGAAGAAGGATAAGATTAAACAGGAATGATTGGGCGGATTAATATCTGATCTAGTAAGAGATGATAGAGAATTCTGGAAATTCGGGAACAGAATTTGGGTACCATGTTATGGTAATCTAAGGAAACGTATTTTGGGTGAGGCCCATAAGTCACGTTTTGCAATACATCCAGGTGCAAATAAAATGTATCGGGATTTGAAGCAACATTATTGGTGGCCAGGTATGAACAAAGATATTGCTAAACATGTTGAGCAATTCCTGACATGTCTCCAAGTAAAGATTGAACACCAACGTACTTATGGTAAGTTACGATCTTTAGAAATTCCGGTGTGGAAGTGGGATCATACCACGATGGATTTCATAACCAAATTGCCGAGAACATCGAAAGGGTATGATGCTATATGGATGATAGTAGATCGGTTATCTAAATCTGCACACTTCTTACCTATGAAAGAGTCATATTCGATGGAGAGATTGGCAAAATTATACATTAATGAGGTAGTGACACGACATGGTGTTCCTCTATCAATTGTTTCTGATAGAGATAGTCGGTTCACTACTATGTTTTGGAAGAGCATCCAAAGAGAAATGGGTTCGCAAATTAAGCTAAGTACAACTTATCATCTTCAGACTGATGGACAGAGTGAACGAACTATCCAAACTGTTAAACCTCACGATTCATAATGTAACAAGTAATGAAAAACAACAAGTGATGGAGAACCAGAAGACCAATGAAGACATCAAGGAAGAAACGACTAAGTCTGGAATTCAACAAGAGGATCGATGCACAGTTCAACCAGAGGACCGATGGACAGTCCAAGGATGCGTTGGAAAGAGCATTCTCATCGACCCTCTAATCAATCAACACTTAGAATATTTTCCAGCAATTCATACAAGCATGCGATGGAGATTCGAAGATAAGGATAAGATCATCATATCATGAGTGACAGCTGGAGATGACAAGTCAATAGCTGGAATTCGAGTTTATCTTAATATTAATGTTTATCCATATGAAAGATAAACCTTATCTGTTAAATAGAAGATTTGCTAGAAAATAATATTAGATAATTATCTTCTTATTAGCCATTTAGTATAAATAGGTGATTAGATCTATTGTAAAAATAAGGCTTTTACGCCTTGTTTTACGTTTCTGAGTTTATAAAGTAAAAACCTTTGAAGCTCAAGATTGTTCATAAATATTCTTATTTTTATTCTTGAGTCTTCACAACTTTCTTCATAAAATCACTATAATTTGGTTATTGATAACTAGATTATTAGTGTTATTGAGATATCTTAGATCAACAATTGGTATCAGAGCCTATTGATTGATTTCCCAATCAAAAATGATCATTCAAAAATCTCTCAATTTTTGATCTTCTTTCTCGTCAAAAAAAATTACCTCTTCTTCTTCAAAATTCTCAATGGCCAACTGGAATTATGCTTACAATGTTGGCTCCCTCACAAAGCCCCCAACTCTTCAACGAGAGGAATATCCTCAATGGAAAATCAGAATGGTGAATTTTCTGGAAGGAATGGACAGGAATCTCCTGCGATCTATACAGGAGGGTCCCTACATTCCACAAACTCTAGTCCCAAGAGTTCCAGGAACAAACACCACAACTGAAATTCCAGCCTACTATATGCCCAAAGATGAAAGGAACTGGGATGAAGATGATAGAGAAAGAGTCGAAACTGACAAAAAGGCCAAAAGATTGATAATTATGGCACTAGCCAACAAAATCTTCCAATCCCTCGATACATGTTCCACAGCCAAGGAACTATGGGATGGACAGGCATGGCAACTGGAAGGAGGAGCAAAAACAAAGAAAAATTGTAGAGCATAATGCCTCAACGAATATACAAATTTCAAAGCCCTCCCTGATGAACCCATACAAAAGACCTATGACCGTTTCAACACATTGATAAATTAATGTCATAGAAACGATATCATCAGAACAAAGGAAGAAAACAACGTTTTATTCCTAAAGAGTCTAGTCGATGAATGGACTCAACTATCTATGTCCCTACAAGCAAACTAGGACGTAGATGGCTGGTCTCTTCATGACCTGTATGGAACACTTGCAGCACAAGAGAGCGACATTATGAAGAAAAAAGGTATCCATCGGTAGACCCCTTGCTCTTGTTGCCGATGAAAAGGAAAAATCAAGGACTCCCGCCAATGAACATAAGAAGAAAGGCAAGATAGCATTGGTGGTAGAATCAGAATCTGAAGAGGAAACTTCTAAATCAGATGATGTGATTAAAGCTTTCGCCAAATCATTGGCCTTGATTACATAACAGTTCCAAAATAAGTTCATCAGAAGACCCTACGAGCGAAAAGAGTTCAGAAGGGAAAGGTACCAGTCATCCTATGATAGAAAGCCATCCAAATTTCATCAAAGGGACGAAAGAAGAGATGGAAGAGAAGAACGGGAAGAAAGAAGAGAAGAAAGATGAAAGGAGAGAGGACAAGGAAGGAAAGAAAAATGACCTTGGATGCTTCAGATGCGGAAAACATGGTCATTTTTCCAAGGAATACAAAGGACGATTGACCAAGGATGCTGACTACTATAAGAATAAATACAAGTAAAATTCAAGAGAGCGAAGCTTGATGGCCGAAAAATAAAACTGGGTGTCCAACTCTTCATCAGACGATGAAGATAAAGCGCTCATGTCACACCCCACTATAGCGGAAACACGAGATTTAACAGGCAAGCGAGTCATAGCAACAGTTAATAAATAACACCATTCCAAGTTGTTCAAAAACAAAACAAGATTATCGACATAACTGAAATTAGAACTGAATACACTTTTCTCAAAATACTTCAATTTCAGACTTTAATCGATCTTGCCACGAGTATGCTCCCAAAACGAGACCAACTTTACTTAAATCTAATTTGATGAATATCCAGCGCTAAATTACTTAAAAGGTTTCTTGACCAAGGTAAAGCAAAGTTGCTTTCAATTCAATGCCATCAAGGTTTTTATAAAATAAAAGCCGATATTTTAATATGTACTTTTTAAAAGGAACCTTCCAAAAATCCACTTAATGACATCATCTTAAGTCATCCAAAACAATGATGACA
>NW_020201045.1:41274-46825 GCF_001531365.2 Cynara cardunculus var. scolymus
CCCAAAATATTTTTATTTTTCTAAATAATAAAACCCCTCTATAAATTATTTAAACAAAACAACTAAATAAGAGGTTTTAAAACTCTACCCATTAATAACATATTTGGCCAATAAAATGGGACTTTGGAAATTTTAAAATTTTAAAATAGAAAACCAAAAATATCAACTTTATTTTATTTGGAGGGTTTCAAAACTATTTGGCATTGCACAAGTTAACTTTGACAGTTACCCGTCGAAACGTTATCTTTCAAACTAAACTTGGGAATTAAGCGAGACGTTCTCTAATCATCATAGCTAAATCCTAGAAAGACTTAATTCTCAATAAAGATCCTAAAATAAGGTACTAACCTGAAATTCTGAAATGATGGATTGTCACAGTCTCCCCAAGCCAGAAAAATTTCGTCCCGAAATTTATGCGTCAAATTCAGATCATGACTTGTTCAATAATAAGTGGGGATACTGGTTTTTCATGAAATCTTCTCTTTCCCACGTATATTCCGGTCCATGCCTGGAGTTCCAACGAACTTTCACAATTGGAATCTTGCTGTGCCTCAACTGCTTGACTTTACTATCAAGGATTTCGAGAGGCTCCTCAACAAAGTGTAACCGTTAGTTAATTTGAATGTCTTTCAAGGGTAAGATCATTGTTTCGTCAGCCAAGCACTTCTTAAGTTTTGATACATAAAATGTATCATGGATGGCACTCAGCTCTGGGGGTAAACTTAGTTTGTAAGCCACTGGTCTGATTCTTTCGAGAATAATAAATGGACCAACATACCTTGGACTAAGCTTCCCTTTCTTACCGAAGCTTACAATCCCTTTCCATGGAGATACCTTCAATAGGACTTTGTCACCCACTTGAAATTCCAATGGTTTCCTTCGGTTATCGGCATAGCTCTTTTGTCAGTCTCTCGCAGCTTTAAGTCTTTCTTGGATGATTGAGATTTTGTCGACGGTCTCCTGGATAATGTCAGGTCTAATCAATTGTCTGTCACCAACTTCCACCCAGCTGAGTGGCGATCTACATTTACGCCCATACAAAGCTTCATATGGTACGCACGGGATGCTGGTGTGATAGCTGTTATTGTAGGAGAATTCAACCAATGGCAGATGAGTATCCCAACTGCCCCCAAAGTCTATTACACAGGCCCGCAACATATCCTCCAGCGTTTGGATTGTCCTTTCTGTTTGCCCATCCGTCTGAGGATGATAGGAAGTGCTCAAATCCAATCTCGTGCCTAGTGCTTTTTGGACTGATTGCCATAATCTGGAAGTAAAGCGGCTATCTCTAGCTGAAATGATAGAAACAGGTACTCCATGTTGCGACACAATCTCATTGATATACAACTGCGCCAACCTTTCCGTACTAAAGTCTTCTCGAATAGGTAAGAAATRGGCAGATTTCGTAAGTCGGTCCACTATGACCCATATTGAGTCGTATCCCTTCCTCGTTCTTGGTAACTTTGTGACGAAATCTATAGTTATCTGATCCCATTTCCATTGGGGAATCTTCGGTTGCTAAAGAAGACCAGACGGGTTTTGGTGTTTTGTCTTGACCAATGCACAGGTTAAGCACTTACTCACACATAAGGTAATATCTCTCTTCATGTCAGGCCATCATTAGTGATTCCTAAGACCCTTATACATCTTATCTACTCCCTGGTGGATTGGGTATCTTGATCTATGGGCTTCATCCAAAATTATTGATCTAAGATTACCAATCTTAGGTATCCAAACCTTATTTCCCCAAATAATGCACTCCATCTTGTGGAATTCGGATAATCATTCTGAACACCCTATCTCAACTCGATATTTGAATAGCTAATCCATACCTACAACTACATCAAAACTTCCTACTTTGGTTGGAATAAAGTCTATGCTAACGTCCTTTTTGGCTAAGCTTAAGGTGCAGTTCCTAATTACAACCCTAGCCCTAACTTCCCGACCATTGGCAAACTCAATTGCATAAACTTCCTTCAACTTTTGTGACTTAAAACTAATCTTTGGTCTAAATTCTAGTGACACGAAGCTTCTAACTGCTCCAGAATCAAATAATACAGATGCATAGCGAGTGTTCAGGAGAAACGTACATGTGACTACGTTTGAGTCTTGTCGGGCTTCTTTTATCCCAATCTCAAACGCTCGACCTCATGCTTGATCTCCTTGATTTCCTTGGTTGACTGGTCGAGTTAGGTTAGCAACTGGCCCTCGGTTGAGCCTTGGGCATGCGTTCCTGATGTGATCTCGACATCCACAATCGAAGCACAATCGTCTCCGGCAATCCTTTGCTGTGTGACCCCCTAGATGGCATCTTCGACAAATGATGCAATTCCCCTGATGTGGATATTTGCATCTATTACACTTGGTCGTGCCTCCTTCAGTTACTGCCTGAGTTTGTGCCCCAAAATTTTTCATCACTCTCCTATTCTTGTCATATTTCCCCCAAATCTTCGATTCCACTGTTCCTCCATTTTTCTTTTTCCCTTGGCTAATTCTCATGTTCGGACCGCATTATTCGTGAGCTTGGTGGCAATGTCTATTGCTTGTTGGAGAGTCTTTGGATTTTCCGAGGTAAGGTTTCCCCGAATCTCTGGAGACAATCCCCAAATATATCTTTCTACTCGGACTTCCTCTGGCATTACTAGATGAGGTACTAAATTCGCCAACTCATGGAATCGAGCTATGTAGGCAGCTATATTTTCTCCTTTCGTTTCATGATTCCATAACTCCATTTCTAACTTCTGGAGTTCGCTTCTTGGGCAGTATTCATCCTTTAGCAATTTCTTAAATTCTTCCTAGGAGAGTTCGTTAGCCGCTTCTCGGCTTCTGGTTTGTACTAAAGTATTCCACCAGGTAAGTGCCCTTCCTTGCAATAGGCATGCCGCATACTCTACTTTATTTCCTTTAGTACAATTGCTAATGTGAAGAACAGACTCCATTCTCTCTAGCCATGATAATAATCCTACTACTCCTTCAGTTCCATTGAATTCTTTGGGGTTGCAAGATCTAAAGGTTWTATAAGTGCATTCCCTGGTCGTCCTTGGCTCTGGATTATTTGGCTGGTTAGCATTCATGCCAACAGCCACTTGACTGACTATGCTGGGGAGTGTAGCCAGAAGTTGTTCTGACACGAGTCGTGCAGTCTCAGGATTTTCTCTCCTTGGCGGCATCTTTTAGGCCTAAACTAGGAGGGAATTCGTCGATAATATAGAAATGCATGTAAGGGGGTATTCATCACATGGAGAGATATTCAAGCTTTTATGTAACCACATGACTTAAATTTATACACATAAAGGCTTGTCATAATTGAACATTTCTCAAAAGACGCCATGTATTCGTAGACGGTTACAACCATGAAAACAACACCTCACATGACTAAGCAAAAGAGTGGGTATTCTATCCCTAATTTCCATCCTAGAATAACATCCATCCTATGGCTATTCCCAATATCAACATCATCATACCACAAACTACCAACCATCCATACAACTTCCCAATTTCCCGCCTGGCTGCATACAGCAGCCTCTCTGTTCCTTATTATACTCTGGTGGTGTGCTTCCATCACATCGGACAGGTTGTTAAGGATGTGGCGATGGTATCCCAGCCGGGTCTGGTGAGTCTGCGTATCAGATACAATCCTCTGCACCCATTCTCGTTCAGCCGAGCTCATGCTCTGAGCATATGATGCAGGCACTCCAGACACCATTTGAGATAGCCCGTGCCCTGCTGTGGTCGTGATGGTTCTCATCTTACTCTAGAGGAATTCTCAAATGTCACTCTCCGAGGCAGTGGAACGCTCTTCCTTGGCGTAACTCTAATCCTTGAGCCATGATAAATTCGTGGAGGGACATTGGGTACTGGCTCCGCTGGGGGTAAGAAAGATGCTTGCAGAGTGGTAGTTGCTTCACTATTTGCCGTTCTTGCTCGTACGGGTCTATTTCTTCATCGCGAGCTGAGTTCCTCCTAGAGTGACCAACCATGTAACCGGATTCATCGGCAGAGTATTCACTAGGATCGGAAGACATCGTAGAGATCTGCGATATTAATAATCTTAATCACTAATATGCACCATCTAACAAACGCTTAGTGATACGATGGAAGCTTCTAAACAATACTTAATAGTGACATTCATGTTGGATCCTCTGGACAATACCTCTGGTTACACTACCAGAGCTTCTGATCATGAGACAAGAGCCTCTGGTTGCACTAAAGTCCTTAGAGAAGGATTTCTTATCCATAAGTTCTCTGACAACACATTGAAATTCCAATTGTCCTCTGTTGGTTCACATATAAACTTAGAATAATTATAGATTTTTCGTCCATCGATCCTCTGGTTCCTCATAGTGCACTTACCAGAGCTTCTGGTTACAAGACCAGATCCTCTGGTTCAACTTCTACACTTAGAAAAATACTAAGCGATCCGTCCATCGATCCTCTGGTTCCTCATAGGGCACTTACCAGAGCTTCTGGTTACAAGACCAGAGCCTCTGGTTCAACTTCTACACTTAGAAAAATACTAAGCAATCCGTCCATCGATCCTCTGGTTCCTCATAGGGCACTTACCAGAGCTTTTGGTTACAAGACCAGAGCCTCTGGTTCAACTTCTACACTTGAAAAAAATTCTAAGAAATCCGTCCATCAGTCCTCTGGTCCTTACATGATACAACATAAAGAGACCGCTAATTCATTGTCTCCGGTCCTTATAACCAGAGCTTCTGGTCCTACATGGATACTTAGCTAATTAAGGGATTCACTATCCAGCGCCTCTGGTCCTCTTGAGCAGCGCCTCTAGTCCTACACGGACACTTAACAAAATTAAGGGATTTCTACCCTAGGCAATGGATATTCATAAAAGTGCAACATAACTCATGCTTTTCATAACAATTTCTTTTGCTGGAGCATAACCCTGGTTCGACCGATTAAGTTTTTCTCATTACACGTAAATTAAGCACAGGTGATCAGGCTTTGCTTAATCGACATGTAACAACATGACCCGCTGTAAAATCATATGATTTCAAATTTCTTGAAAATTACTTGGAAAATTTTTCTGGTTATAGTCGATGGTTTTTAAAGAAAACCAACGTTCTCTATAACTAAGGCTCTGATACCAAATCTGTCACACCCCGCTAAAGCGGAAACATGAGATGTAACAGGCAAGCGAGTCATAGCAACAGTTAATAAATAACACCATTCCAAGTTGTTCAAAAACAAAACAAGTTTATCGACATAACTGAAATTAGAACTGAATACACTTTTCTCATAATACTTCAATTTCAGACTTTAATCGATCTTGCCACAAGTATGCTCCCAAAACCGAACCAACTTTACTTAAATCTAATTTGATGAATATCCAGCGCTAAATTACTTAAAAGGTTTCCTGCCCAAGGTAAAGCAAGGTTGCTTTCAATGTAATGCCATCAAGGTTTTTATAAAATAAAAGTCGATATTTTAATATTTACTTTTTAAAAGGAACCTTCCAAAAATCCACTTAATGACATCATCTTAAGTCATCCAAAACAATGATGACAACCGTCAATTTCTAATATCAAGA
>NW_020201045.1:47780-48595 GCF_001531365.2 Cynara cardunculus var. scolymus
ATGGGCTGGCCTCTAAAGGCCCAAGCCCAAAATATTTTTATTTTTCTAAATAATAAAACCCCTCTATAAATTATTTAAACAAAACAACTAAATAAAAGGTTTTAAAACTCCACCCTTTAATAACATATTTGGCCAATAAAATGGGACTTTGGAAATATTAAAATTTTAAAATACAAAAGCTAAAATATCAACTTTATTTTATTTGGAGGGTTTCAAGACTATTTGGCATTGCACAAGTTAACCTTGACAGTTACACGTCGAAACGTTATATTTCAAACTAAACTTGGGAATTAAGCGAGACGTTCTCTAATCATCATAGCTAAATCATAGAAAGACTTAATTCTCAATAAAGATCCTAAAATAAGGTACTAACCTGAAATTCTGAAATGACGGATTGTCACAGCTCATCTGTCTAATGGCCACATCCAATACAAAATCCTCCTCCAACTCTGATGACCAGGTATGTGAATCTTTCTCAAGTGAAACCAACTCTGTTCCATCAGAACTTGAGTTAAGGGTAATCCAACTTTCAGAAGATTTCTTGAAATTAAAAGAGAAATTAAGTTTTGAAAAATCTGAAAGAATAAAAGCGGAAAAAGAAGCAAGTTTCTACAAAAGAGAAACTGATCTTCTAACCGAATAAAAAGATGATCTAGCAAAGGAAAAGACTCACATAAGCACCCTTAAGAAATCAGAAGAAGAYAAACTTCTGGAATTAAACAAGCGAATAACTAAGGAYCTAGAAAGGAAAACTAAGGCCTTAAAGGAATCTGAGGCAGAGAGACTAAACTCAGTAGCTCTTAAAGATTTCTTTC
>NW_020201045.1:49251-53438 GCF_001531365.2 Cynara cardunculus var. scolymus
TCTTTCCATCCAGCTGAAGAAAAGTCCACCTTCCTCAGAAGAAAAGAAGTAAAGCCCAAGCCTTCTTCAAATAAAAAATATGAACTAGATAGGAAGTTTGTAAAAACAACCGATGCTAGGACAGGATTTACACCTACATTTTCTTCATTTTCATTGAATAAAAAGAATGTTAGACAAACGCAACAAAGCACCATTTTTTTCAATGTCTAAATCTTTTACAAAACCTGAGGAATCACATGTTGACACATCACTGTCCCTTCACACAACACGTTTATCGATATAAAGTAGGACCAAATGAAAACGTGAAAAAACCCAAATCCAAGGGCAAGGGAAATCCAAATAAACCCAAGCCTGCAAAGGCTAAGGGCGTCAAAAAGAGTACAACATCACCTACTAACAAACGAGGACCCATTATGAAATGGGTACCTAAATCCCCTTAATTTATCTTGTAGGACCAGCATATGCAACCATGGTACATGGACTCAGGTTGTTCCAGGCACATGACTGGTGATAAAAGTCAACTATCCTCCTTCATCGAAAAATCTGGAGGCTCTGTGACTTTTGGAGACAACAGCAAGGGTATAATCAAGGGATACAGTACTCTCATCAAAGGCAATGTCTCAATCAGCAAAGTGGCTTATGTCGAAGGATTAAAACACAATCTATTAAGCATAAGTCAGTTTTGCGACAAGGGCCTTAAAGTCAAATTACGCAAAGGTCTCGGCATCATAGAATCAAAGCCTGGTAATACAATCATCAAAGCAAAGAGAGAAGGAAATCTTTATCTTCTAGACTTTGAGTCCTCTATGGGACAGGACACCCTCTGTCTTGTGTCTCATAGGAGCGATGAAAATTGGCTA
This sequence comes from Cynara cardunculus var. scolymus, assembly GCF_001531365.2. NCBI lineage: Eukaryota > Viridiplantae > Streptophyta > Magnoliopsida > Asterales > Asteraceae > Cynara > Cynara cardunculus. Next base: position 50,112 of record NW_020201045.1, read on the forward strand.
TGGCATCAAAAATTCTCACACCTTATATTTGATGCGCTAAGAAAACTAGCAACACAGAATTTGGTCAAGGGAATTCCTCCTCTCAAATTCGAAAAAGAACAGCTGTGCTCAGCATGTGAGTTGGGAAAACTAAAAAGGGCCTCACATAAAACTAAGTGAGGGACCTCCTGCACCAAGCCATTGGATATGCTTCACATAGACCTCTGTGGACCGATATCCACGCAAAGCCTCTCTGGAAAGAAGTATATGCTGGTATTGGTCGATGAATACTCCAGATTCACTTGGGTTGAATTCGTAAAGAAGAAATCAGATGTTCCAGACCTACTCATTGGAGTGATGAAAAGACTTAAGTCCTTCTACAACAAAAGTTGGTAAAGGTTCATAGCGATAATGGAACTGAATTCAAAAATGCCAAAATTGATTACTATCTCTTCAGTAAAGGCATTACTCAAAACTTTTCATCAACAAGAACTCCACAACAAAATAGAGTAGTAGAACGACGAAATCGAACCCTTGTGGAAGCAGCAAGGACCATGCTCGCTTCATCGGAGTTACCAATCACTTTCTGGGATGAAGCTATTTCCACGGCATGCTTCACCCAAAATCGATCAATCATCAACAAGAGACACCAGAAAACCCCATATGAGCTTATCAACCACAAGAGACCAAACGTCAAATATCTTCATGTCTTTGGGTGCAAATGCTTTTGTACTCAACTATAGAGAATATCTTGGCAAGTTCGACAAGAAAGCTGATGAGGGAATCTTTCTGGGCTATTCTCAAACCGCAAAAGCCTATTGAGTCTACATCAAAAGGACTAGAATCGTTATTGAAAGCATCAATGTGTCCTTCGATGACTCTACCCCAATGACTTCTGGACACAACAGCTCAGAACTCGGACCTCAAAGAAGAGCATCTGATTCATCACTTAGCAAACCCAATGAATCAGAGTTAGCTCAATTATTTGAAGACATCTTCGACGAAGAAGAAATTTCTGGACATGAGCCTAATGCAAAATCCATCTCCAGAGTCAATGATGAACATGCAGACTCTAATACTGAAGGTACATCTCTCACAGAAGCTCATGTTACTTCACCATCTACTTCTCCTGTGTCTTCAGATCATGATCAAGAACCAGAGTTTAATCCTGGAGATGATCTCGTTGAGGGGGAGCAAGCAGTTCCATCAGTCGATGAAGAACWGCATCCTGTTGCTTCAGAACCTCAATCAAGCACCAAGTGGACGAAAAATCACCCACATCACCAAATCATTGGTGATCCAAACTCTGGTGTCAAGACGAGATCCGCTACTACAAATGAATGCCTCTTCACAAAATTTTTGAGCATGATTGAACCAAAGAAGATTTCTGAAGCCCTACAAGACCCAAACTGGATAAACGCTATGTAAGAAGAATTACTTCAGTTTGAATGAAACAAAGTATGGTCTCTCATGCCTCTTCCCAAAAGAAAAATGGCAATAGGAACCAAATGGGTCTTGAGAAACAAGAAGGACGAAGATGACATTGTAATAAGGAACAAAGCCAGGCTTGTTGCAAAAGGCTATCGCCAGGAAGAAGGCATTGATTAYGATGRGACATTYGCYCMTGTCGCAAGACTTGAAGCCATCAGAATGTTTCTAGCCTATGCAGCACATAAAGGTTTTAAAGTCTATCAAATGGATGTTAAGTCTACCTTTCTTAATGGTAAACTACTAGAAGAAGTCTACGTGCAGCAGCCACCTGGGTTCGAAGATCCAAAGCATCCATACTATGTCTATTTTCTAGATAAAGCTCTTTATAGGCTCAAGCAAGCACCCAGGGCCTGGTATGAAACTCTATCTACCTTTCTCCTCGAAAATGGCTTTGAAAAAGGTACAATCGATACAACTCTCTTTCTCAAGAAGCATAAAGGTAACATTTTACTTGTTCAAATATATGCGGACGACATTATATTTGGTTCTACAAATGCAAAACATTGTGAAAAATTCTCAAAGTTGATGAAAAGCAAATTTAAGATGAGTATGATGGTAGAACTCAGTTTCTTCCTTGGTCTTCAAATAAAACAAGTTCCAGAAGGAATTTTTATCAATCAATCCAAATACGTGACTGACCTTTTGAAAAAATACTCTCTCTCTAATTCATCATCGATGAGAACTCCCATGGCTACAGGAGTTAAGTTATTTGCTGATCCATCAGGAAAATCTGTAGATGTCACAACCTRTAGAGGCATGATTGGATCACTCCTGTACCTAACTGCTAGTAGACCTAAAAACTCAAGTTCTTTGGATGAAAACTCAACTTAAGGACTATGGTTTCCATTATGACAAAGTCCTAATCCTTTGTGACTCCAAGAGTGCCATAGCAGTCTCTGCAAACCCAATACAACATTCCAAGAACAAGCACATCGATGTAAGGTACCATTTTATGAAAGATAATGTTGAAAAAGGTAACATAGAAATGTACTTTGTTCCAACTGAGATTCAACTTGCTGACATTTTTACAAAAGCTCTAGATGAGAAGCGATTTTTATTCCTAGTCAGCAAGATGGGTATGCTGAATCTCACCACTTAGAGGCAATAATTACCTTTAAACCAGTGATCTTCCATATCTCATGGTTATGCCTATAAGTGATACAATATATTAGCCATAAATTCTAAGTATCCTAAACCAGAGCCTCTGGTCATAAAGACCAGAGCCTTTAGCTGTTTAGAATTACTTTGATAAGGAATTGGCAAATATTGTCTTTGTAACCAGAGCCCCTCTGGTTCAAAGCAAATACTTGGTATTTCTTAACCAAGTCTTTTTCTCCCAACCAGAGCCTCTGGTTCTATAGACCAGCGCCTCTGGACTCCAAGACCTTGAGATGTCAAAGTCTCAAACCTTGGACTCATGCATCCACAACTCATTATTTCTTTCACCCTAACCACCCAGAGCCTCTGGTTCCAAAGACCAGAGCCTCTGGTTGCCCCCACTACTTGCAATATCTTCTTTTCTTCAAACCAGAGCCTCTGGTTCTAAAGACCAGAGCCTCTGGATTCAAAGTCTTTGTCACCAGAGCCCCTCTGGTCTCAAAGACAATTCTTTTACAGTTAGACATCACATTCATTGCTTTCACAATCAGAGCCTCTGGTTCTAAAGACCAGAGCCTCTGGATTCAATGTCTTTGGTACCAATGCATCCATGGTCTCACAGACTCACCCATCACTTTCATATTGCCCATAACCAACGCCTCTGGTTCTAAAGACTAGAGCCTCTGGCTTTGTTTTCTTTGCACCAATAGGACCTTTGGTCTCAATGACTTTTCAATTTCACCTTGGCATATTTTTTTT
>NW_020201045.1:53738-58617 GCF_001531365.2 Cynara cardunculus var. scolymus
TGTCTTCATCGACAATATTACCAGAACTCCTCTGGTTCCCCACCCAATTGGTCATGCCTAACCAGAACTTCTTTGGTTCCATGACAAAACATTTTCCACTCAAAACTCATCTTAATTGAAAACCATTTTCAAGATTATACAAAATTGCAGCTTTTGTGACTAAAAACTATAACATCAGTTTTTAGAAGACCAAAACTTCATAATTAGTGTTAATCTTACAATTAGATGAGCTTTTAAAATCACAATATTTTTGGACACGTCTTCACTACGATATTATTTGGAATAAATCTTTATTTCAAATAATGCACGACGTTATCCTACCACGCGCCTAACACCATACAGGTTGTTCCCCATGAGCCGTTTCACTTTCTCATCTTCCCAAACCCCAGCTTGACACGTGTCAAATTCATTAATGGCACGTACTATCAAAATGGCTCACGTTCTTCAAATCATATCACCAATACTTAAACCGCCAAAAATTTTCATGATTATTATATTTTAATAATCAAGAAAACGTTTCCCTTACCACCCCCACCCCAACCCCTCCCACCCTCAACTCACCTATAAATACCCTTCTTCCCCACTCATCATCTCTTTACGCTTTCAAGACCTGCAACAAGACTTTGACGAACCAAAAACCTGCAACTTCCATAAAAATGGCCTCCTCCTCTGATTCTCATGAATCCAACAATAACGACAGCCACGTAGAGTCAACAGGCGCTGACAGTCGCGCACTTATCTTTTTGCCCATGAAACCAAACAACCACGCCATTGAACTGCGCACCACCCTATTTGATGATCGTTTTGCGATAATCATAGAGTTCTTCAAGAACTGCATCCTCCTCCCTGCCCTCACACTAGTGAACCCTAGTGTACCATTAAAATACGTGCAACAATACTGGCAAACCTTCGAATTTCATCCAGCCAGTCACGGTATAATGGGGGATATGGACGCCCCAAATGATATGATATGCTCGCTAAAGATATCGCGAGCCAAAGTTTCTAGGGTGTTATGCATTCCCACAAGAAAGGAACTCGGGATTGACCAATATGACGAACCACCATCCTCCGATGACATCCTCAGGTTCGTAAAGATGATAGGTTACAATCGTGACCTACGAAATGTTTCAAAGTTCAAAAGACAATTCCTCCTGCCAATGTGGAATTTGTTCTTCTCCATCCTCAACCGATCCCTCACCTGCAAGCTAGGTTCCCTAGACCAAGGAAATCTCAACATAATGACAATTATGTATGGGCTTTTCTTCAACCCCAATCTCGACTACGCTTTCCACATTTACAACAAGATTCATGCGGCCGTGATCAAAAGTGCAATTCTCTTTCCCCGCTTCTTTGCTCTTTTCATAGGGGACGCAATTAGGAAGCACAGACTACTTGCTATGGAGCCCTTTACCCCGGTCTACAAGATGCAAGGACACCACCTAACCCTTTTGAAGAAAGGATACAGCATCAACCGACCACTGTCCCGGGCTATGCTCACTGTCATACCATCGACAAGTGAGATACGCCATACCTATGAACACTCCATGCTGTCCCAAGAACCGAGGGCAGCTACGCCAGAGCACTTAGAGCCATCCCCCTCTCCAAGCGAGGGAGCACAAGCATCATCTTCATCGAATGACAAAGATGATGATGATAATGATGCTCGTGCTTCCCCCGGCCTTCATCAAAATATTCATCATCCTACTACCCAAAGGGCAACCACATCCTCTACCCCTGGCGATCAAAGCCAAAGGGGTATTGAAAAAGGACGACCTGATCCCACCCCAACCCTAGGCAGCCATCTAGAGGCCATTTTTTGGGCCTCTGGAGATGAACAAGCCGAGGAAACCCATTTACCATCACCCTTCTCTCAATAGAGAGGTGATGAAGAGACAAGAGCCCCTTCGCCTCAGGGCTCGCCACAACCAATCACACACACAGAAGCATGTGTTGCTTCTGAAGTTGAACCTATAGATCGTTCAGAGCGATCTTCAATTCGTGCACAACTCCCCTCGGTATTTGATCTACCAAAGGGAACACACATCCACTTCACTTACTCAACCTCTGAAGCTCGGGAAGAGGAAGAGGATGTTGCAACATCTCGAGATAGCTCTTCTCTCGAAGGCTATCAAGGACATGATGGAAGTCCTTCGAGGCCTACCTTCGCACAAGGCCAAGAAGGCGCCTCAGGAACAGAGGCACAACCTACAGCATCTGTTGCTGCAGGGGTTACCCCTTTAGCCGATCTGGTCATAAAGGCAGAGTTCCAAGCCTATGTCGACACAGTGACACGGTCCTTGGATGACCTTAAACTCATCATACAAGGGATTGTGGACAATCAACCCTCACCCGATACCCCAGACCTCCACCAATCCCTTGCTATCCTCCAACATCATCTAACCCAAATTGAAACCCAAACCCAAGCCAACACTACTCGCCTACACATGCTCCAACAAACAGTCACTCAACACCACAATACCTCATCCTCCCTAGCCACCCAAAGAAACCAAGTCCTTATCCAATCCCTCGCAACCCTCACGGCTCAGGCAACTAAAGCTGATGAAAACCTTACCTACACCCTCACCCAACTACAAACCATCCTTCGCAATCTTCATCAACTACCTGCCTCCATCATCTCCCAAATTCCTCAACCTCAACCTCCGTCCACTTCATCAGTCGATGAAACCCTCGCAACCCTTACCACCCAAATGGCCACCATACAAACCACCCTCACCCAACTACCCACCACCATACTTGCCCAAATCCCACAACAAAGTCCACCCCCAACTCCCTCTGCAGCCCCATCCTGTAAAACAGCCTTCTCCTCCTTCACTGCAGAGGTGAGGAATCTCCTTGCAAACCTTCCCCATCCTCCACCATCTGCTACAGCCTCTGTGCCACCACCACCACCTACTAGCACAGATTTTGCAACCAGAGCCAATCTGTGGGCTCTGTCCAAGGCGCTAGTCTTATCTTTTAATGAAATTAGTGCCAAATTCATTCATCGGGCCGTCCAACCAATGAGGGTTCTCTCCCAGAACTTGGCCAATGAACAACGACGTACCACCTCTCTCCTCCAAACAATAGAGGCGAGTCGAAGACAAGCCTCCCTGAAGGAGTATCTTACATCCTTCGGGAAGGGCAAGAAGAAGAACAGATCGAGAGCCTCCTGCTCGTCAAGCCACCCCCAAAAATGCAGAAGACATGATGATCCAAACCCCGATGATCAAGGTCTTGGACCTCATGTGGGGGAGAAAGAGGTGGCGGCTACACAACACACAGAATCTGCTGCACTACAGCAACCATCACCACCACAACAACCGACACCACAAAAACAACCAACCTCAACCGAACAAACCCAAGCAAGGGAACCAGAGGCCTTGCCCTCTGATGATGTACAGAATATACAAGTTCCCTTAGCCACAACACCAGACCCCATCGTGTTGAGTTTATCAACCGATGAAGAGCCAACCACACCAACAAAAACAAATCAAACCTTCACTTCCTCACCCACAATAAACATACCCTTAACCCCTTCTCCAACACCTCGCATAACTCAACCTTCACCCTTTCCACACAACCAGAAACTACAACAAACCAACCATCATCTCAACAACCACAAACCCCCAAAGAAAACCATGCACCAGAAACCACCGAAGCCCATGAAACTAAACCATCCAAAGAAAACTCACCCTCTACCCATACACAACCCCAAACCAAAACACAACCCTTAACCCATCAACCCGTGGTGCATGCAGATGGTCCTTTTTCCTCAAGGCAACCTCCACAAGGCCTGGTGGATGAAATAATACAGAGCATGGAGTCGATAAGGAGACAACCTCAACTGCCGCCCAGGGAACCAGTCATGATGGAAAATATCCATCAATATATGTATCAAGATCGCGATGAAAGTTTGTCAACCAATCCCCCCATTCTATCGCCTGAGTCTATTAACCTTCTATACCATCGATTCATCAGACAGACTACTCAAGCACCTCAGGCTGTCTTTTCGAATGATGGAATAAGGAGAGTCATGGACTTGAAAGTAAAGATATTTGCCAACAGAGCTATCTGATACATCGAGTTCACCATAGAGAGAGCCCATGGGTTAGTTAGCATGTTCAACGAAAACGACCTCATCAATCTCAACCTATACGACTTGATTGAGTTATATGCTTACACAGCTCAAAGGCAGGATCACGGAATAAGATTTGGAATGGCAAACCGAGCTATAGTAAAGACAATGGAGTCCCTGGTGAAACACAGAGCTAAAAGTGATTTTGAAATTGCTTTTAGGTTAGGCATTGAGAGACTATCATGCGCTCCTCCAAACAAAGACTTCCAGGGCCTGCAAGAGATACGATCTGCATCAGTTCTTACTCAACCTGAACTTGGACTTGTTTACAAGAATGAGTTCGGGGTTAAAAAATTCTTCAGAATGACTGAAGCCTTCAAGTATTCAACAGTTACACTTGAATGGTTTCAGAAAAATATTAAAGAAAGACTAGGCAGAAACCATGTGCCAAGGGAAGAGGGAAGTCATCTCATTCACGAGATATTGACAGTCATTGCATATCGAAGACTGCTCTTGCGCTTCAGACAGATATACGCAGGTAGCTCGTGATGAGTTAAAACTTTTGTTTATTTTTCCTTGATGTATTTCGTTTCCAGTATCGTAAGAAATTCCATCATTCAATGAAAATTTGGAGTTTGATGTTTTTCTACTAGATTAGTGTATGTTCTTCACATATGTGTCTAGATTAGACTATGTTTGTTATTTCATTACTTAGGGGGAGATTGTTAAACCTCACAATTAATAATGTAAAAAGTAATGAAAAACAACAAGTGATGAAGAACCAGAAGACCAATGAAGACATCA
>NW_020201045.1:58892-62003 GCF_001531365.2 Cynara cardunculus var. scolymus
TCTGAGTTTATAAAGTAAAACCTTTGAAGCTCAAGATTGTTCATAAATATTCTTATTTTTATTCTTGAGTCTTCATAACTTTCTTCATAAAATCACTATAATTTGGTATATTCATAACTAGATTATTAGTGTTATTGAGAGATCTGGGATCAACACAAACTTTAGAATATATGCTTAGAGCATGTGTAATTGATTTTGGAGGATCATGGGATAGTCATTTGACTGTGGTGGAATTTGTATACAACAATAGCTACCATTCAAGTATGGGCGAAAATGTCAAACTCCATTGTGTTGGAATGAAATAGGTGAAAAACAGTTAGATGGGCCTGAGTTAGTTCAACAAACTGCAGATAAAGTTGGAATAATACGGGAATGAATGAAAACGGCACAAGATAGACAAAGAAGTTATGCAGATAAACGTCGGAAGCCAATTGAGTTTCAAGTGGGTGATAGAGTGATGTTAAAGGTATCACCATGGAAAGGAGTGGTAAGTTTTGGAAAAAGGGGAAATTAAGTCCAAGATATATTGGACCATTCCCTATTATTGGAATGGTTGGGGAAATGGCCTATAAATTAGAACTTCCTTTGGAATTAAGTAGGATTCATGACACGTTTCATGTGTCAAATTTGAGGAAGTGTCTAATAAGTCCAGATGTGGTAGTACCATTACCTGAAATTAAGGTAGATGAAAAGTTATGCTATAAAGAAACCCCTGAACAAATTACTGACTACAAGGTGAAGAAACTACGAAACAAAGAAGTTGGGTTAGTAAAGGTTCAGTGGCGTTATCATAAGGGACCAGACGCCACCTGGGAATCAGAATCGGAGATGCGGATGAAGTATCCTTATCTGTTTTCTTAATGGAATTCTGGGACGAAATTCTTTTAAGGAGGGAATATTGTAACATTCGTTGTTTCTGTTTTGAAATAAGATTTTTGAATATATATATATATATATATATACACTAGTGGTGTACCCGCGCGATGCAGCGCGGGTGAAACACAATTCTTAAACATTAGTCTGACCTTGAATCATGAGTATGTGTGATTATTTTACAAGTCAACCAAAATATGTTAATAACAAGCATATGCTATAATACTTCATACTAATGGTCTGTTTGATAGGAGCTCAATGATACTCCAAAAAAAATTGCAGCTTTTTCCTTTTAGCTTTTCTGAACTTGATTTTGGATGAGGTAACACCAGTGACAAAACCTAAGAACCAGACATAATATGTTAGCTCCATTCAATCCCAAATTTAGGTTCATCCAAGTATTCACAGCCTTTAAAATAGCAGTCAGATTTCGAGGCAGAAAGCCAAGATGGGAAAGGTAGTTGATTGTACTGCAACCATGCTCTCCATGCTATTAATATCGAAACCATATACTTCAATACTTTTGATGAAACAGCCAGTCCCAAAACAGTAACCAAGGAACATATTTCTTCCAACAATTCCATATCATCCCAACCTTATACCATCCTTTAGTTGTATACCGGCGCAATGGTGGGATGTATATTGAAGAAGACAATTTACCATAACTTATTAGCTTATCAAATTTAAAATTAAAATGTAATTCCACTAACTACAATTGAAAGTGAAGAAAGGTCTTTACATTTAACAATGCTCGTGGTATTCAAGGAACACAATTTACAATTATTACCATCTTTGAAAAAGAACTTGTTACTAATTAAGAAACACAATTGGGTCCCTGTTTCATCGTTGGTTTTACGTTCGATTCGTTAGAAGCAATATCTTCAGCTATTGGCTCAGAAGTCKTCTTCTCTTTACCATCTTCTATCGTTGTAAAATTATCCGCAAGATCATCACCACTCGCAAACTTACGGCCCGTTTACCAAATGATTACCCGGGTAAGCGCTTACCAAGTAACATTATCTCACCGGATGAATAAGGTAAGGACCAAGAATCTTACCCGGTAAGAACGAGACAAGGACCAAGAGTCTTACCCAGTAAGTGAGGGCGACGACTCTTACCATGGTAAGCGCTTACCGGGTAAATTGGTGCATACAAATGTCGTTTTTGTGGACTAAAATCTTACCCGGTAAGTAAATAATGGTGTTAAATTTTACCGGTAAGCACTTACCGGGTAACTGTTTGGTAAACGGCCCTTTAGTCACCTTCATTCTCAACATTGATACAATTCCAGTTGTTATCATCCACAATAACACATTCAAGTATCAAATCAAATGCCATATCAAACCAATAACTCCAAAATAGACTACAATTCTTTCTAATTGGGGAAGAAATCTTACATCTTTTGCCAGATTCAATGTACATGACGGAATTTCTAATGCCTTATATCTGGACAATCTTAAGCAAAATGTCACACCACCACRTATTTTGCAACAACCGCCCTATGCAACAGCAATATTAACGTAAACTCAAAAAGAAACATTCAAATGGTGTTCCAAACAGTGGACAATCTTAAGCAAAATGTCACACCACCACTCAGCCTCCTGTGCACGTGAACTTTTAAATGTTAGCAGCTTAACAACCATCTCCAAGGGATTTGCAAATCACCAATCAAACAGGTTCTTGAAAAAAACTCTAATAGCAGAATTGCTTATAGGTGAAGCTGAAACATACAGTCAAAGCAGCTTATAGGGATCAAACTGCATACTATTATAAAACACCACCTTTTATGGGGTTCAAGAAACATTGAACTCTGTTTTTATTATTTTATATTGATATAAAGGAATTGAAGCAATCAAGATTAGTGATATTTGTTTGGTAATGAAATAAAAACAAAACAAAAAGCATATCCTTCAAATACCCAACCCTACTCCTCATAACTCGGTCAACTCACCAACCATCCTTTCAATTATAATCTGTCATCTTTTCKTAGTCTTATTCTTCAGAATTGTTGACAGAGAAGATCACAAGCAGCAGAACCATCTTGTTTGAGGTAAATGAAAGCTTTCTTCTTCCATTGCCATGTCCARAAATTGTCAAATATGTAATTGCTCTTCTTATATTAATACATTTCTCCATATTGCATAAAGTTGATTTCATGAAGCTTTCCACCTCTACACCATCAAGTCATCACAATGACTTCAAATCAAGAGAGCAGACTTTTATGGAAGCACTTAAAGC
>NW_020201045.1:63368-68946 GCF_001531365.2 Cynara cardunculus var. scolymus
AAATCAATAGCATACCTCAGAGAAATCTTTAGGGTTTTGAAGAGATGGTAGAGAAATCAAACCACAAAGAGGGAGTTATATGGAGCGATAATTAAGGGATACATCAAATCGGTCACGTGAAGAATGAAGGAAGAAACTCTGTTCTAGGTGATACATCAAAGCAATGTCTGAAGACTGTGAGGGAAGAAAACAACATCTGAACCTATCGAAACCAGTTTTGATGCAGGAAGATACATGAAATAAGGAAGAAGAGGACTGAAGCAAAAAAGCAACATATGAAGCATCCATTTTTGGGTGGTTGCCTGGGTTTAAATGCTTAGCATAAAATACTTGTACATCTAGCTTCATAAGTTGTCTTTAAGAGTTTTTTGAAATGTATGCATAAAATGGCAGTACTTTGTGCCTTATGGTTTGTAATTAAGACATTGGTCTAAATGCTTATATATGTAGTATAGATATATATTATACATATATATTATATGCATGTATATTAATATGTATATATATATATATAGTATTTATTATATGTGATGGATGTGTGAGTGAGGGTGATGAAGGTAAGATGGCCGACTTTTGAAGGGCGGTCATACACTTGCTATATATAGCAAGTGTATGTAAAAAGAAAAGGAATTTTTTTTCTGGTTTTGGAGAAATTTTTCTGCATATTGAGAGAAAAGACTGAAGGAGAATCACAGACTTGAATCCAATCAGCAATATAAGGTGAGTGTATTAAGCTTTGAGTATTATTTGTTTGCATAAAATTCAACACTTATTGGAACTGGTTATTATGATTTATATTTCATAATGTGCGGATTCTCCTAAAACAAAGGCTGACCGGATTTCATCTAAATTGGCCAAGTGTTATCCGGACTCAACCCTAAACCGGTCAAGAGGTGACCGGATTAACCATAAATCGCTCGAGAGGTGTGCGGATTAAAACTAAACCGCTCAAAGGAATATATGATGACCGGATTAATATCCGGACAGTTTTATCTGGATTTGATCTTCGGACAGTGTTGTCCATATTAGATCTCCGGATGATTGGCCGGTTCTAAATCCGGTTAAAGTGTTAGGAAATTTAAAGAGATGTAATGGCGGTGTAACCGCGAGAGAGAGATGTAATGGCGGTGTAACCGCGANGAGAGAGATGAAATGGCGGTGTACCAGCGAGAGAGAGATGTAATGGCGGTGTAACCGCTAGAGAGATGTAATGGCGGTGTAACCGCGAGAGAGAGAGATGTAATGGCGGTGTAACCGCGAGAGAGATGAAATGACGGTGTAACCGCGAGAGAGATGAAATGGCGGTGTAACCGCGAGAGAGATGAAATGACGGTGTAACCGCGAGAGAGATGAAATGGCGGTGTAACCGCGAGAAAGAGATGTAATGGTGGTATAACTGTGAGAGATACATAAATAAATATATGTATCTGAACAAGTTTGATTCTGAATTGCTAATTTGGAAGGCATGTTATTAGTTTGAGATTTGTACACTCACTAGACCTTTTAGGTCTAACGCTCAGTTGTTGGAGTAACCTGTTTTGCAGGTCATCATACCTCTCAAGATAAGAGCAAGGAAAAAGTTTAGAATGAATGACATTTACTTGCTTATAAATGTATTCAAGAGTATTTTGTTAGTACATGTTTTGTAAACATTAATACATTTTGTGTTATAAGTATGATGATGTGGATTATCTATACATAGAATATACGGGTTGTTACATATGCATTGTAATGTTTTGTGCATATGAAAACCCGTGAAGTCACCGAATCTTTGTAGTCGACGTTGTTTTATGTTTCATGCTTTTTAGGATTTAAGTAAGAAATGAAGTTTTTGGAGCATATATGTGGCGACACCGATTAAGTTCATTTTGAAGTTTTTGTAAAGAATTATTCTATTCCAACTTGGTTATGGATGTTACATTCGAATTTTTGTAAAACTTGAATGGTGTTTTCTAATATCTGATGTTGTGACTCGCTTACCTATTACATCTCGTGTTTCCGCTTTAGCGGGGTGTGACAGATTTGGTATCAAAGCATTAGTTAACCAAATATTTTCAAAACCACAAACTATAACCAAATATTTTCAAAACAGTTTTCAAGTGATTTAAATACATATTTATGCAAAGCGGGTCACAATATTATATGTCAATTAAATATGTTTAATCACCTATGTTTAATTTACATATAATAGAGAACTTAATTGGTTGTATTGAAGATATGCTCCAGTTAAGAAATTGTGTGAAAAGCATGATTTTGTGTGTGTTGCATAATTTATGATTATCCATTGCCCTAGACCAACCTGAGGTGAGGAATTAGAAATTCTTTATATCGCTAAGTGTTCATGTTAAACTACAAGCGCTGGTTAGAAGGACCAGAGGCGATGGAATAGAAATTTCTTATATTGTTAAGTGTTCATGTTGAACCAGAAGCGCTGGTTAGAAGGACCAGAGGCGATGGAATAGAAATTTCTTATATTGTTAAGTGTTCATGTTGAACTAGAAGCGCTGGTTAGAAGGACCAGAGGCGATGAAATAGAAATTCCTTATATTGTTAAGTGTTCATGTTGAACCAGAAGCGCTGGTTAGAAGGACCAGAGGCGATGAAATAGAAATTCCTTATATTGTTAAGTGTTCATGTTGAACCAGAAGCGCTGGTTAGAAGGACAAGAGGCGATGAAATAGAAATTCCTTATATTGTTAAGTGTTCATGTTGAACCAGAAGCGCTGGTTAGAAGGACAAAAGGCGATGGAATAGAAATTTCTTATATTGTTAAGTGTTCATGTTGAACCAAAAGCGTTGGTTAGAAAGACCAGAGGCGATGCAATAGAAATTCCTTATATTGTTAAGTGTTCATGTTGAACCAGAAGCGCTGGTTAGAAGGACCAGAGGCGAGGGAATAGAAATTCCTTATATTGTTAAGTGTTTATGTTGAACCAGAAGCGCTGGTTATAAGGACAGAGGACCGATGGACGAGAAATCCATTATTTTTCTAAGTGTGGATGTTGAACCAGCGGCCGATGAAATAGGAATCCATTGGTTTGCTAAGTATGTATGTGGAACCAAAGGACCGATAGACGAGAAATCCATTATTTTTCTAAGTGTGGATGTTGAACCAGCGGCCGTTGAAATATAAATCCATTGGTTTGCTAAGTATGTATGTGGAACCAGAGGACCGATGGACAAGAAATCCATTATTTTTCTAAGTGTGAATGTTGAACCAGCGGCCGATGAAATAGAAATCCATTGGTTTGCTAAGTATGTATGTGGAACCAGAGGACCGATGGACGAGAAATCCATTATTTTTCTAAGTGTGATTGTTGAACCAGCGGCCGATGAAATAGAAATCCATTAGTTTGCTAAGTATGTATGTGGAACCAGAGGACCGACGGACGAGAAATCCATTATTTTTCTAAGTGTGGATGTTGAACCAGCGGTCGATGAAATAGAAATCCATTGGTTTGCTAAGTATGTATGTGGAACCAGAGGACCGATGGACGAAAAATCCATTATTTTTCTAAGTGTGGATGTTCAACCAGCGGCCAATGAAATAGAAATCCATTGGTTTGCTAAGTATCTATGTGGAACCAGAGGACCGATGGACAAGAAATCCATTATTTTTCTAAGTGTGGATGTTGAACCAGCGGCCGATGAAATAGAATTCCATTGGTTTGCTAAGTATGTATGTGGAACCAGAGGACCGATGAACTAGAACCCAAAAAATTTCTGAGTCTGGTAATGGGAGCAGGAACTATCAGGTAGTGACTGGAGTACCTGCATCCTACACTTAGGACATGAATCTGGCTGAACGAGAGTGGGTGCGGAGAATCGCATCAGATACTCAAACTCACCAGACCCGACTGGGATATCACCACCACATTTTGAACAACTTATCCAATGTGATGGAAATGCACCACCAGCGTATGATGAGAACCTCGGATGATGTCATTGCTGCGAGACGGAAGATTAGGAGATTGTACAAGTGCCTAGTGGTGAGTGGAATGATGATGTTGATGCTAGGAATACTGATAGGTTGGATGTTACTTTAGAAATATTGACTAGTGTTAGAATATTTACTCTTTTGCATTGAAATCTAAGATCTTGTTTTGGTGGGCTGTAAACAATCATGAACTTATGATGTCTTTTGAGAAATGCTTATCTTCATCAAGCCATGGTTGAATATAAAAATTATTCTGTTCGATTATGAAAATGTTCAAATATTGTCCTCAAGATGAATATCCTCTGCATCTTTAGATGACGAAGTTATTATCAATGTTATTGCCATAAAAATGACGAGATTCCCTTTTGACTTTGGCCCTAGAAAATGCCGCCAAGAAGAGAAACCCTGAAGTTGCACGACTCGTATCTGAACAACTCTTGACCGCATTCCTCAACATTGTCAGCCAGGTAGCGGCAGGACTGAATGCTAACCAACCAACCAATTCTGAGCCTAGAACACCCAGAGAATGCACCTATAAATCCTTCAGATCCTGCAACCCAAAGGAATTCCATGGAACCGAGGGAGCCATAGGATTATTAACCTGGACTGAGAGTATGGAATATGTCCTCCATATCAGTAAATGCATTGAGGCAACAAGGTAGAATATGCTGCATGCTTACTTCAAGGACGGGCACTAACTTGGTGGAATACTTTAGTGCAAACCAAGGGTCGGGAAACGGCTAACGAACTTTCTTTGGAAGAATTTAAGAAACTACTCAAGGATGAGTACTGCCCAAGAAGTGAACTCCAAAAGTTAGAAATGGAGTTATGGAATCATGAGATGAAAAGGGAAAACATAGTTGTATATACTGCTCGATTCCATGAGTTAGCAAATTTAGTGCCACATCTGGTGACACACGAGGAAGTTCGAATCGAGAGATATATTTGGGGATTGTCTCCAGAAATTTGAGGAAATATCACCTCAGCAAACCCAAAGACCCTTCAGGAGGAAATAGACATTGCCACCAAGCTCACAAATAATGTTGTTCGGTCCGGAGAATTCGCCAAAGGAAAGAGAAAGATGGAGGAGCATGGGAACCAAAGATCTGGGGGAACATTTGACAACAATAGAAAAGTAGTAGGAAATTTTGGGGTACAGACCCAGGTGGTAAACCAAGAAAGCAAGCCTAAGTGCAATAAATGCAAATATCCGCACTAGGGGAATTGCATCATTTGTCAAAGATGCCATAGAGGGGGTCATTCCGCAAAGGATTGCCGAAAGAGATTGTGTTTTGATTGTGGGAGTCCAGACCATATAAGAAATGTTTGCCCAAAGAGAAAACAAGGAAAAAATGCTAACCAAGGCCAACCAGCCAATCAAGGAAACCTAGAAAGTCAAGCACGGGGCCGAGCATTTGAGATTGGAGCAAAGGAAGCTAGACATGATCCCAATGTGGTTACAGGTAAATTTCTCTTGAATAATGAATTTGCATCGGTATTATTTGATTCAGGGGCATATAAAATTTTTGTATCATTAGATTTTAAGCCGAAGATTAACTTAAAGCCCCAAAGGTTGAAAGAAGTATATATAATAGAATTTGCCAATGGCCAAGAAATTAAGGCTAGAGACATAATCATGGA
>NW_020201045.1:69140-70472 GCF_001531365.2 Cynara cardunculus var. scolymus
GTGAAACAATTATAATCCAAGGAGACGAGTCATATAAAAAAATTAGGATAGTAACATGCATGAAGATGCGAAAGTACTTAAAGAAGAATTATGTTGTATTTTTGGCACATGTTGTTGATAAGAAGGTCAAAGAGAAATGTATTGATGATTTCCCTGTAGTTCGGGAGTTTTCTGATGTATTTCCCAAGGATTTACCAGGACTACCCCCGCCAAGACAAGTCGAATTTGGTATCGACTTAATCCCTGGAGCTGCCCCAGTGGCAAAAGCACCATATCGATTGGCTCCATCAGAAATGCAAGAATTGTCARGTCAACTCCAAGAATTATTGGATAAAGGATTCATAAGACCTAGTTTCTCACCATGGTGTGCACCGGTTCTATTCGTCAAGAAGAAAGACGGGTCAATGCGAATGTGCATTGATTATAGGGAACTTAATAAGTTGACCATCAAGAATAGATACCCTCTTCCTAGAATCGATGATTTATTCGATCAACTTCAAGGTGATGTATACTTTTCAAAGATCGATCTACAATCCAGATATCATCAAGTGAGAATTCGAGAAAAGGACACCCCCAAAACGGCATTTAGAACCCGATACGGTCATTACGAATTTTTGGTCATGCCATTCGGGCTAACCAATGCACCGGCGGTCTTTATGGATCTGATGAATAGAGTTTGCAGACCATACCTGGATAAATTTGTAATTGTTTTGATAGACGACATACTAATTTATTCACAAAGTTAGAAGGATCATAAGCAACACTTGAGAATGATATTAGAACTACTTAGGGACCAGAAATTGTACGCAAAATTCTCCAAATGCGAATTCTGGATTCGTGAGGTACAATTTCTTGGTCACGTGGTTAATGAGAAAGGGATTTAGGTAGATCCTGCAAATATTGAGGCCATTAAGAAACGGGAAGGCCCAAGAACCCCAACGGAAATTCGTCAATTTCTTGGTTTGGCAGGCTACTATCGGCGATTCATTGCGAATTTTTCTAAAATTGTGCAACCTCCCACAGCTTTAACTTAGAAAGACAAGAAGTTTGTTTGGGGAGAAAAACAAGAAGAAGCATTCAAGACTCTTAAGAATAAACTATGTAATGCACCTATTTTATCTTTACCAGAAGGTTCAGAAAACTTTGTGGTATATTGTGACGCATCACATCAAGGCTTAGGATGTGTACTAATGCAAAAGGATAAGGTCATTGCATATGCCTCAAGACAACTCAAATTGCACGAGAAGAACTATACTACGCATGATCTAGAATTGGGAGCCGTAGTATTTGCACTTAAGATTTGGAGACACTACCTTTACGGTACCAAGTGCA
>NW_020201045.1:70977-73031 GCF_001531365.2 Cynara cardunculus var. scolymus
AAGACATTGCACTATATGTAAGCAAGTGTTTAACTTGTGCAATGGTCAAGGCTGAACACCAAAAACCATCTGGCCAACTTCAACAACCCGAGATTCCCCAATGGAAGTGGGAACAAATATCAATGGATTTAATCACAAAGTTGCCCAGAACTGGGAAAGGGCATGATACAATCTGGGAGATTATAGATCGACTGATGAAATCTGCTCATTTTCTACCGATCCGAGAAGATTACAAGATGCAGAAGCTGGCTCATATTTATATAAATGAAATCATTACTCAGCATGGAGTACCTATCTCCATTATCTCGGATAGGGACAGTCGATTTACGTCAAGATTTTGGCAATCACTTCAAAGAGGGTTCGGTACACGTCTAGATCTAAGTAACTCATACCACCCTCAAACGGATGGACAGAAGGAAAGAACAATCCAGACTTTGGAAGACATGTTACGCATATGCGCCATAGATTTTGGTGGAAGCTGGGATATGCATCTTCCGTTAGTCGAATTTGCATACAACAACAGCTACCATGCTAGTATTTAGTGTGTGCCTTAAGAAGCATTATATGGACGCAAGTGAAGATCACCACTTAGTTGGCTAGAGACTGGTGATCGGCAATTAACTAGGCCTGATGTCATCCAGGAGACTATTGACAAGATTGTAATTATCAAGGATCGACTCAAGGCTGCAAGAGATCGCTAGAAAAGTTATGCTGACAACTGAAGGAAACCATTAGAGTTTCAAAAAGGAGATAAAGTACTCTTAAAAGTCTCACCCTGGAAGGGATTAATGCGTTTTGAGAAAAGGGCTAAATTGGGTCCTCGGTATATAGGTCCATTTAAAGTATTTGAGAGAATTGGACCAGTGGCATATAAGTTAAAACTGCCACAAGAGCTGAGCGCTATTCATCATACATTTCATGTATCAAATCTCAAAAAGTGCTTAACCGATGAAACACTGGTCATACCGTTGGGAGATGTACAAATTAATGATCATTTGTGCTTCGTTGAAAAACCAATAGAAATCATGGATAGAGAAGTCAAGTAGTTGAGGCGTAGTTAAATCCCAATTGTAAAAGTTCATTGGACTTCGAGGCATGGACCGGAGTATACGTGGGAAAGAGAGAATTTTATGAAAAGCAAGTATCCCCACTTGTTCCCAATCGAGTCCAAAGTTAAGGACTGACGAACGAAATTTCGGGACAAAATTTTTCTGGCAAGGGGAGACTGTGACATCCGTCATTTTTGGAGCGTCAGATTAACACTTTCATAGGGTTTCTTTATTTAAAATTATATTTTATTAGGATCTATTCATGTTGATTAGAATTCATCTAGCTTAGGTCCCAAAATATAGTTCAGAAAACTTTGTTTCGGCGGGTAATTGATAAAGTTAACTTATGTAATACCAAATATATTAAAAATGCTCCAAATATAATGAAGTGGATATTATAAGTCCAAATTAAAATATAAATGTCTAATTTCAATGTCCAAATAATTTTCCCAAAAAGATGGAACTTTGATTTAATAATGATATTTTTATCAATATTTGACAAATTGTATTTTGTTATAAATTTAAATGGGCTATTTTGTTTATATGAAAAATATTTTTTTTATGTATTAGGCCATAAGAGGTCAGCCCATTTCCTTTCTTTAAACCCACATATAAATACCCCACATTCTTTGAAAACTCTCATTTTTCATCCTCATTTTGCAAAAACCATTCCTCTCCCTAATCTATCTCTCTCTAAATCAAACCCCTCCCGCCGAGTTCATCTTCAAGCATCATTAAAAATCTGTCAATCTTGAAGAATATTCAAGATTTCAAGCAAAAGGTAATAGACTAGTTATCTTACCTTTATATAATAACAAAGATTCTCATTTTCTACACCTGCTTCTCGGCTTTCTAATTAAATTTTCTGGATAATTCATGTTAGTCCCTATGATGATCAATCTTCAATCTCCAAGTAATAATCCATGGCAGAATCAGATTTAACAATCAAGAACATTGAGAGGAGATTTGAGAGAGAAAGTCAAAATAGTCAAAGCTCTATATTCC
>NW_020201045.1:74341-80432 GCF_001531365.2 Cynara cardunculus var. scolymus
GTATTCTTTTAATCCTGAGACAACTCTCGTCAATTCTTTTAGCTCACAACAATTACCCCTATCTTTTTCATTTTAGTCTCAGCACACAAACCCTTTTGTATTTAAACTCACTCAGATATGGTTGTCCTATTGGGTCGGTCTGTCGGTTTTGACATTCCATAGAGGTATTTCTGATAAGCACTCAGTCCCTCCTAAAATAGCACATTATGCACATTTGATCACAAAGGTTGATCAAAAAATATTATTTCTTTAAATCACAATGATCAGATAAAAATTTGATCAAAAAATTTGGCTTTAAGCGCAATTGACAAAAGAATAATGCGACAACGATTCGATTATTCGATATATAGGAGAGAAATGAATGAATATCTATAAGAACAAGTTTACAGATTCTGATATTAAAAAAAATGAATGTATATGAATCAATGTAAAAAAAATATCAGAAAACAAAATTGAATACAAACGAGTGTATTATCACCGAAAAAGRTTTTCATATAAGAGACGTGATAATAACAGTTTGAAGAATAGCTGAAACATGTATTAGAGTTATGTACGACGAGAAATTACGCAAGTAAAATCTCAGGAAATACCAGTTCAGAAAATGTACTCGTTTCAGAAAACAGTTCCAGTTTTTGAAAACATTTATTCAAGAATTCTAGAGTCTCCCCCTAGAAAACAGATTTAAGTAATGATTCAGTTAAGCTCGAAAGAATAAAAAAACTGAAACATTTTAAGTACGGGTTCTAAACTGAGTGTTTAGAAACCACACTCGGTAAAGCACGGGTCCTGAACTGAAGTGTTCAGAAGCCTCGTTTGGAATAAATTACAACTCCCCCTACATTGGTGTATCACTGAAATGATATTCTGATCAGCACAAAATTGACACACCTGCAAAACTAGATTAAGTAGATTTTGGTACCCAAACGAACTTGGGTCCTATTTTGTTAGTATCTGGTTGAGGTATGTTGTAATTACCAAACCATTTATTTCTATAAGGTATTTTCTTTTCAGAACTATTAACAGGATGATTATATACAAAATATGACTCATGCCAGTTATTATAATCATACATGTTCTTACCTTTGCAGTTGTTCTGATAGCTGTTATCTCCATGCCACCTATTGAACCTTTTGTTATTGACAAAATTATTGGTTCTGCATGTTGAGCACATAATTCTTCTCTTGCTAAGATTGATCGGATCATTAGTGGATTTCACAATGCAAGGAAGATTGTTAGTAACAACAGGTGTATGAGATAAACTAGATTCAGACTTATTAACCCAAATGCTTTTAATCTTTGAAGAATAATTGGGTGATCCAATGACATATCCTTGATAATACTGATTAGAACGAGAATAGTTCTTAGAAACATTAGATTTAGGACTACTTGAATAAATGTTCGAATAGGAACAATTATAAAAGCTGGTTTTACATTGTGATTGAGAAACAGTTGGACTTTTAGCACACAAAAAATCTTTGACTTTTTGTAAAAGCTGGTCTCTTTCAATAGTAACTAAATCATATTTCTTTTTCAGTTCAGTTCTCATGTTCAATTCAGTTTCAAGGTCTGTCTTTAGATCAGACAATTTCTTTGAAGTGTCCAGGAGTTTACCTTCTAACTCCTTCTGTAGCATTTCAAACATTCTCTTCTGATCTATTAACTCTCATTTCTCTTCATTTGAGCTACTCTTTTCATTCTCCGAGGCAATGTCAAGCCACTTTTTCTTATTTGCAAGCTCTTTAGCAGTTGCTGTATACTTCTTTGAAGTATTTCTTTTCTCAAGAGCAAATTGCTTTTTCTCTTCGTCTAAAGCCTTTTGCTTTAGATCAATGCTTTCGGACAATTTTTGTAGTTGACTCTGACAGTCTTCAGAGATGTCTTCCTTTTCTTTATCATTCTTGGCTCGTTCCAAAATGATAAGCTGCTCAAAATCCGAGATTTGCTTTAACAGCATCTTTGCGTTCAGCTCGAGAGAGTTAATCTTATTCTCAAAGGATTTTCGTTCAGAATCAAATCTTTTCTCAATCTCTATAATCTCATTCTTTTCTTTCTCTAAAACTTTCCTTTCAATATTCAAATCCTTCTCCTCTTTCAAAACCTTTTATTTCTCTAAATTCAAAAGCCTTCTTAGCTCAATCAGATCACTTTCAGATTTATGAAACTTCTCAGTTAAATCCCCTATCTCTGTATTTTTCCTCTCAAGAGAGTTTTTTTCAATTGAAAGTGCACTTCTAACCTCTTTGAGTTTATTGAAAAGGTCTTTATTAGTTTACTCCAAGTCTTCAAATTCTCATCATTATCTTTTCTTACAGAACTGAGAGAGTTCTCGAGTTTTTCAATTTTATACTCAAATTCCTTCTCGATTCTTTCACATTCTTCTTTATGATATTTCTTTACATCTTTGATATATTGCTCATTAGCATAATTCTCAGTGTACTTATTTATGTATTTCTCTTTATAGTTCACAATACTCTTTTCCAGTTCAGCAATCTTCTCTCTCATCTCCTTTAGAATATCTGCCATAAAAAAATTAGATTGATCAGTTATAAGATCTATACAGTGAAATCAGATAAAAAAATCAAGAACAATTAAGCTCAAAAAAATGAAAAAAACACTAAAAACAGATGAGAATTTAGAAAAATGACGAAAAACTGTCAAAAATCGGTAAAAACAGTCAAAACCATTGTAAACAGTTAAAAAACTGTTAAAAACAATCAAAGACAGTTAAAATTGATGAAAAACAATTTATACGACACATAATAGTTCAAAAAAAATTCTCAAACAGTTAAAAACATAAAATAAAACAGATAAACGATGATCCAAAATTAAAATCTAAAGAAAAATAAAAACCCAATAAAATTGTTCAACAAATTCTCTGTGATTTAATCTTGAACCAAAATGAAACAATAATCCAACGCTAATCACTGGTTCAAAACTTCTTTTCTGCCTTCTTGAATAACAAACAGCAGCAGCAAAACCAGATTTCAGAATTGGACAACTCCTCAACAAAGATCAATACAAATAGGTTCTGTAAACCTTAGAGCAATATGAATCAAATTCAGCAACCAAATACGCTCAAAACAGAAACCTGTATAGCTAATAGAAGCTGTCAAGATGATCCAAAACTGGAATGTGTCAAAAACAGAAAGATCAACACTAAGTATTAAGATCAACAAACAACTTAGCACTCCTTAACACTTCCTGCTGCAGTTAGTCAAGAATCAAGGACAGAAAAAATTGATAGCTCGAATCAGCACTGTTTCAAATCAGCCAAGACCGAATAAACTTTGGTCACTAAATTGAACTCTAATCTGGAATCAAGAAACAGCCTCTTATCCTTCCTTTTCTTATCTACTAAAAACAAACAGCAGCAACAGCTACAATAGCAGAGGAGGAAACAATGGAAGGACTAAGAAAAATCTGATGAAGCTGTCTTCTCTCGATGACCTTTTGTCCCACCTGGGCTGCTGTTCCAGTCCACAAAATCACAAACACACAGTATCCTTAACCTGCTGTATCACACTACACAAATTGTAAACAAAATAAAACTGCAGTATTCACAGAAACAGCTCAACAAAACAGTATTTTTAATCAGCTCAAATAGCTTATGTTCCAGTCCTCAAATCCACACAAATTTTACCTGTTTCTGTTTCAGTCCTCAAATTCACAAACACAACCCAACAGCAAGAAGCTCAATGTCAATGTAATGTACCTATGTAGCTAAAAGAAGCTGTCAAGATGAAACAAAACAGAAGCTCCTTAAAACAGTCGATCCTTGACCAATGAAACAAAACAGCAACAGCTTCAAATCTGCACTAGTTCAATAGCTGCAGATGGGTCTGGTAAAGTAGTTGTTCCTTCTGCTTCCTATCATGCCATCTTGCTGCTTTTCTTAATCCCAGAAAGCAGGCTTTCAAATCTGTTAAACCTACCAAGCAACTTATACCTCTATCCAAGCCCAAGCCTTGCTATGCCTTAAAACCTTCCAAAGTGACCTTTGATGTACCTGTCACAAAAACAGTTGAACTATCAAATCACAACCACAGTTAGGCTGTTAGCTTGAACGATTTAAGCCAACTATCTGTGCTCATTGCTGCAGCAAGGACCTCCTGTACATAACTCAAGCACCTTATTGCACAAACTGCTGTTCCAGTCCTCAAATTTCCTTAAAGAAACAGTAGGAACAAACAGCTTGAACAAACCAAATCTGATTATTGCTTTTGTGTGATGTAATGAGAAATAAACAGCTGGTGTAACATTCAGTGCTATTAATCATATAAATCGCACAATGTCTTTAACACAGTGACTGATTAACCTCAAACTGATGCACAATAAATTCAAACCTGGATGAAATAGGCAGCTATAGTCTTCATAAATCGGATACTATAGGTAACAACAGTGATCGATTTAGAATAAATAGATATGAATGACTACAATCGATCAAAACTGGCAACAAATCCATAATGTCTTGAATGATTTAGGTTCAACAATACAATCATCGATTTAGAACAAAACTGGTTAGAAAGGTCAAATGAGCAATTAACCTTTAAACGATATAAACCCAAATTAGAGAAACTTTAAGTCAATATCGATAAACTTCAAGTCAAAATCAAACAAGAAATTGGATGAGGGAGTGAGTGGATTAGGAGAAATCAATCGCACCTTTGTCCGATTACCTGAGCGATTTAGTAAACCGGATGAGCTGTTTTGAGCGATTTACCTTGAATCCATTCTTGAATCTGGCTAAGGAGTTGAGCGATGTAGATAAAATCCGATGAAGCCTTGATCGATTTACCAAGCGATTTATATATCCGGACACTATTCTGCACATGTCTTGAACAAATTCAGATACGGTCAATTCTTGAATCAAGCTTGAAATACAGAAGCTACAAATTGAGGATTGAGCGATAAAGAATCCGGATAAAAGTCCTTGAATCTTGCTGTGAATCTTTGAACGATTTATGAATCCGGCTGACTTGATGCAGCAACAACCAAATATTAAAACAATCACAAAGCTAAGCTATTTAGCTAAACGCTCAAACAGTCGGCTAAATCGCTCACCACATACGGCTAAACCGCTCAAACATCCGCTCAATACGAACCCTAACTCGTACAAATATCCGCTCACTATGTGATTGAAATGAGCTACCCTCGAGTCTAAATCGCTCATAAATACGGTTAAGCTTTGTGCGATAAAAACCTTAAATTGATTGAGGTTTCTGCGATTTACTCCTTACCCGTTCAAGCTTTGCACGAATCCGCTCAAGAATCCGCTGAAATGGTGTGCCTTAACCTGTGAGATTTGCTTGATTTAGAAACAAGATGAACAAGGAAGTGTTTAAATCCAATGGGCCTATCCGATTTATGCTAAGGCGGAGTCACAGGTTGGGCCAAAAAAAAATTGGTCTAAGTAAAAACACCCAAACAAAACAAAGGTTAAAAAAATAGATCAAAACACTGACATTTAAAAAAAATAAGAACACAAAAAAAAATTTAAAAACACTAAATCTGATTAAATCTTGATATGCAATGATCAAATCATAAAAGTTTGTGAATAATAAGGATTCACAATTCAATGTCGAGCATTTTGATCACGATTTAAACACAAAAACACAAGATTTTTTAAAAGAATCGGATCAAACTTAAAAAAATTAAGAACACGAAGAACAAAAAAAATTTCAGAAAATTAATGTTCAACAAATCTTCAAAATCTGATTTCTTCTTCTGATTTCTAGCACACTCTGCTCTGATACCAATTGTTAGGCCCTATGATGATCAATCTTCAATCTTCAAGTAATAATCCATGGCAGAATCAGATTTAACAATCAAGAACATTGAGAGGAGATTTGAGAGAGAAAGTCAAAATAGTCAAAGCTCTATATTCCTCAAATGTATACGTATCTTTACAAAATGAACCTCTCTTCTTTACAATTACAAAGACATTACCCTATTTATAGGGTCGAACCTCTAAACATAGTGTTGGATCGATTAACTCGGTTTATTGGTATTAATTACTTACTTGGATGATTTGTTTGACAGTGATGATGCAGCGGAAAAGATAAGAATCAACCAAAGTAGAAATCAATAAGAA
>NW_020201045.1:81417-83370 GCF_001531365.2 Cynara cardunculus var. scolymus
ACATTTGAATATCCACTCCAGCGTCTCTGTTGAATACTTATGAGTTTCTATTGGATCGAAGAATCTTAGTATCTCATCCTTATCCAAATACACAAACCCAAAAACGGGATTGTGTATGATGGAGTTTGGAGAGTACCTATATATCCAACTGGGCCTGCGGTATGGAGGAGAGATCTTTAGATTTTTCTGTACTAATCTTATGGCTAACTCGAAGTCCTTCTGGCTGTAATACCTTACTTGCTCACGCATTACCTCAACCAGCCTTCTGAGCGATATTTGGTAGCTGGACCTCCTTTCCATGTAGATGTTGAGAATCTTGTGCATATAGATGACATCAAACACGCAGAGGTTATGAAGATCAACATCCGTGAACGTGTAGAAGTTTCCATCTTCTCTCCTTACTACATACTGTGTGTAGAGCATGGTATTCTTTAACTAGGTCCTTGGTGAGATTGTCACCAATGAAGTGATCATGTGCCGTGAGAAGATCTTCTCACGAGGCCTTGTTAATTTGGTGAAATGAAATTTTGCTGCGGCAGAGGGGATCCCTGTAAGTTCTGGATCATATGGGGGCTCTGTGTCTACCGTAGAGTACTTCCACATCAGAACTTCTTCCAAAGATGTAATAGGCATTATTTTGACTTCAGGTATTGGAATCCTGCTCATGGACTCAATTATTTCAGATACCCTGTCTGCTGTGGAAGCCTCTGGCATCTTGAACTCTTCTTCTTCCAAAATTGGCCTCTGGGTCGATCCCTCTGCAAGGATTGGTTTGACAGATCCTTGCAGAGCATCAAACGTACCCGTGGACGTTTCTTGGACTTGTGGAATAAGGAAGACGTGGCTTCTCCTTTTCTGTGGTGCATTGGAATTCTGCCTTTCTTCGCTAGAGCCTCTGCTAGAGATAATTTCAACACTTTGAGGAGCTCAGGGTCATCGGCATACTCCTTTTCATCAATTTCCTTGGGGGTCTCTGTGCTTGATGACGACCCCTTCTGTGGTTCCTCTACAGCCTTGCCTTTTCTTTTGCCACTAGGCTCTGTAGCCTTTCCCTTGCCTTTGTCAGCTGTAGATTCCGCAATTTTTATACCCTTGGCAGGAACTCTGGCAGAAGTCTTCTTTGCCTTTGCCTCTGAAGCTTTCTTCTTTTCCTCCTTCTCCCCCTCATGACGATCATGGTCATCATCCTCATGATCGTCATGGCTCTTTTTGGCTTCCGCCTTGCAAGTATCCAGGGGAGCCTTCTCCAATCTCTGCAAGATTTTGATGGCTGCCTTCTTCATCTTCTTGATGGTCTCATTTGCAAGTTCGGAGCATGATTGATGTCTATCTCTGTTGCCCACTTCAATTTGGAAACACTTCTGTATATCTCGCTTCTGAGGAGGTCACCCTCTTTCACGAGTTGTCTTGTGCATTCTGTGATCGCCTTGTTGGAAGCTCGGGCCTCTGTAAGAAGTTGGGCGATGTTCTTGGTCACAACATCCCCTAGGGCTACCACCATAGCATCTAGCTCTCTGCGAGTTGCCAGATGATTGATGTTGGCCCTTGAGGTCTTGGTGTCGAGGCCGTAGGTGACTGCAGAGGAGAACATCTGCTTGATTTCGTCTCTGAACGAAGTATAATCCGTGTAGCGCGCAGAGACGAAATCTGCTGCGAATTGGGCAGCCATCTACGTGAGCTCTGTTTTCAGTTGCTGGATGGAGGAGGGGTTGAGCGAAAGAGCACCAAGAGCTTCTGTGAGATCTTCCTTTTGAAGGACAGAGCTCTGAGGAGTTGAGAGGGTTGACTTGAGATCTGCAGTTGTTGACGTCAACTCCTTCAGAGCCTCTGTTATTTGCGAGAAGTCCTGTGGCACTTGATGAGAGATAAATAAGATTTTCAACTCATCAATCTTGTTCAATATTTCTGTGGCAAAGGTTTGAAGCTCCCCCTTTGTCACATACATATCCTTGG
>NW_020201045.1:83869-85717 GCF_001531365.2 Cynara cardunculus var. scolymus
TCCCTCTAGAACAGGGCCTCTATACATGTGGGTTGCACTGGGAGGTGGGCTTGGTTGTGTGCCTTCGGCATCTTTTGCTCCCTCGCCTAACACTTCAGCCTCTTCTTCTTCGTCGTCTAAAACGACTTCTGTCCCAACTGTGATTCATCAAGTGGCGCCTTGAACTCCTTTTGGATATTCAAAAGAACATCCTGAATTTGTTCTGTTGGGGAAACATCGATAACCATCTTGTGCAACCTTCTACGCTTTGGAGTAGCTGCAGCCTCTGCCGGGCTTTCTTCTACAATGGCCTCTGTGACCACAGGTTCTGTGATCACAGTCTCTGTAGGTTCAGCCTTCTTTATTTTTCTCTTCTTTTGTTTTGGCAGAGGTACAGTTGGGCCCTCTTCTTCTACGGGCCTCTTCTTCCTCTTCGACTTTTTCACAGAAGAGTCAGCACCCTTCTGTGTCTTCTTCTTCTTGCGTGATGGAGATGGGACTCTAGGGGGTTGCTCACTCACCTGACCATCCACTACTGGCTCCTCCATGCGTCCCTCCACTCTCATTTTTGCAATTTCCTCACCTAAGGGGACACCTATTCATGGTGGGGTTACAGGGACCGGTTCTGGTCGCATGTATCCACGTCTATAGGCTTTCCGATCTCCATGAGTTAAATACCTGAGCATGGCCTTGGATAGGGGTCTTGGACTTCTGTATCCATGCTCATGCTCGGTCGGATGAAACTCCTTGAATTGGTAGAGCCTTGCATTGGGCTCCACAGAAGGCAGTTTCGCTGCCAGAAGGTCTCCAAATGCTAGACCAAGGAAGCGTTGTARGATCAAATTAGRCTGGTTCATATCTTCCTTGGCCTTCTTTTGGGCCTTAACCTTTGTCTTCTCTCCTCTTTGGCTGGCGCAATTCTTTTTAATCAGGCCAACCATGTCCTCAAAAATTAACTATGCGAAGTCCAATGGCAGATTGAAGTATATTCCATACATGATGGACATCATGGCATGGGATGTTTGGTCATGACTGCCTACCTTTCCTGTTAGGCAGCAGTTTATGATAGAAAATAATGTGTTCCAAATAGGGGGTAGACCCTTACGCTTAAACTGGGTTCGTTTGACGATAGGAGTAGCGTAAGAGTGGAACTCCAAGAATTGGATTAGTTCTTCATCGGTGGGAGTAGCAGCATAAGCATTTAGGTTTAGTTGTTCAATGGTAGGCAAATGTAGAGCAGTTCTCAAGGTATCAACATTTAATTCTAGAGGAACTAGTGATTTGTTCACTGGGTGAGAGGCGTAACCAACAATGGTTAGCCCAGTATTGTCAAGGGTAGTTAGATAAGCACTAAGCAGGAATTGTGTGATATAGGTTTCAGGTGTAGGCCTAGTTGCAGATAAAGCGAAAAATATGGGATGATTTTTAAGAATTTCAATGAGAGGGAAAGTGTAGTCGGGAAAACCTGTATTTGAGGGGACGAAATAATAGTTATTTGGCTTCTTCACGAGGACGATCTTTTCGTACTTGTTTTGCACGAAAGACAGAGCGTGTGAAGTGAGAGCTTGTGCTTGGGTGACCTCGTTATCGCTGGATAGGTTCACTGATTGGGCTGAGGCGCTTGAAGATGACATGGTTGTAGGTAAGCTTTGAGAGAGTTGCAGGTTTCTGGTTCGTATGAGAGTTTTTTAGAGCGTAAGGTTTTAATTTGGGGGGAARGAGGGTATTTATAGGTAAGGATTTTTAAAATTGAACCATCCGCTGTACGAAAGGTCGTGTAATGAGTGGATTTGGGTGAAACGATTCAAAAAAGGTATGACACGCCATATTGGGAAGACGCGCAATTGATGACGTGCGCTTCCGTTTTCT
>NW_020201046.1:0-1943 GCF_001531365.2 Cynara cardunculus var. scolymus
CGAATATAAGATTAAACTTATAATATTCATAAAAAATTATATCAATATTAATTAATGAACAGACCATTTATGTTTTTATATAACCAAAATCTCTCTTAATAAATTATTCATACATTTTCTATAATATACTTCACAAAACATCAAAAAATTAACCACAAAGGTGGCGCTTTATTGGTTTGAGCTTAACTCCAAAGGATAAAAGTATCATGAGGTCCCAGGTTCAAATCCAAGAAGGAATAAAAATCCTCTTGTGGCCATGGAGGTTCAAATGCGGTGACTGCGGGCTATCTGCAAAACAGGTAGTCGTTCTGAGATTAATCGGCTCGCATAGGAGGTTGGATATTCAGATTAATAGAAAAAAAACATCAAAAAATTTAATATAACAAAAAACTATACCTTACCATTTCTTATACCATCCATTGCCATATCAATAAAAAAAATACTGATAACATTAACAATTAACAAAAAAACAAATTTCTATTAAAAGATCATACACTTAACCAGTATAATTTCTTATTAAGAAATTACAATATATAATAAATGATATTAAATAATACTTAATATATTTTCATTAAAAAAATTATAAAGTAAAGAAATTTAATGAGCATCATTAATGAGCATTAAATGGTATTAAAGTATAAGACTAAAGCGGTGTTTGAGATTGCTTATAAAAGTTGTTTTTTAACTTATTTCAGTTTGACACCGGTGATAAGCTGTTTTCTGGTGTTTGGATAAGAAAAAAAAATTGTTTATCCCGGTGCCAAACTGGTAATAATCTGTTTTTGATAAGTTAATCCTTCATGACTTATGAAAAACTGTTTATTACCAGTTTACAATTTTAACACTGTTTTGTTTAACTCCGGTTTGATACCACATAAGTTAATAAGCACTTTTACGAAGGAAAAAAAAAACAATAAGTTGTTTTAAATAAGCAATCCCAAACACCCCCTAAGCTATACTTCCTTCCAAGTGGTTTGTTGCATTTTGCTAACTATTTGTTATTTTTGTATTTTACACTTCATTTCTATTTTTGTTTTTTTATACTTAATAATAAACAATCGACCAAATTAATCTCAGGTGATAAAATAACAATAAATTATAAATCATATAAATAAAAACCGAAATTTTAAAAATACTGAGAATATTTTAAAACTCTATGTTTGAATTCGTGTAACTAATTGTAGATAAACATAATCAAATACCGGATAAGTATCTTATTTTAAATATAAAAGATCTAAAATATATTTAGGATAATGTTTAAATTCTAACAAAATACTTATTATTATCTTTTGTAAAATAATTATATTATTAAAAAAATGACTTTATTGTTAAATCTAAATTAAATTGTAATGAAAATTTGAATTAAAGAATTTATACCCAAAAAAACAAGAATTTTTAAATATTTAACTTGATACTAAAATCGATACATTTTTTTTTCAAAATTTTATGGTTTTTTTAAATTTATATTTTATTCAAAAAATAAAGACATTATCGTTTTTTTCAGTACCATAAGAAAATCGTATTATAACATCGAAAGAGACAGAATAAAACAAAACATTAAAATCAAGATACATCTCGGTGCATTGTACAAGTACATTTCTAATAATATTTAATGCATGTATCATGACCTCTTTTATCATCACATTTGAAAAAAAAGAGTATTAAAAATGTATCATAGAAATATACCCCTCAACTACTTTCTTAAGTGTCAGCTTTAAAAAATTATCTTGAAATTAATTTTCATTACAATGATTCTTATCGGGGAGGGTAATGACACCCCTATTAATTGCCATTGGCACCCCTAAAACTAGTTTAGTCATTATTTTTTTTATGGTTTTTAGTGTTTTTTTTTATTATTATTATGTTTTATTTTATTGTTATTTTAATTTATTTTTAAAGAAACTTTAATTTATTTTTAAAGAAATTTTAATTTAATATAAATT
>NW_020201046.1:2816-5887 GCF_001531365.2 Cynara cardunculus var. scolymus
TAAATATCAAATCGATTTGATGTTTTAAAAATACACAAGTTCCAAGCAATCAACACCCCTATTAAGGGGGTGCCATTAGCACTCCCCCTATATTTATATAGCTTTTCATCCATTTTCTTATGATTCTTTTATTTTCTTTTTATTTAACGTTTTTCTCATAACATAACTATATATATTCATTAACTTGCAATATCTTTTTTTCTTATTTAAATAACTCATGATTTATATAACTGTAAGATGTTTTTTCAATAATTTGGAAGGTTAGTTTACTGGTTATAAGTTTTGGATTTTTGGGGCTTCTCTCTGAAAGTTATTATCTAAGCAGTGGCGGATCCAGAAACTTTTATAGTTGGGGGAATACTTAGGGGTGTAGAAAAAAAAATTTAAAACCAAATAATTCATCTGGATGAAAACGGTTTTGGGTTTTCCTTTTCGGCTTAAATGGTTCAGTAACCGAATAAAGATAACTTATTCAAGTCGATTTTCAGTTGACTTTTTACTAATGAATCGAGGTGTATAATTCTTATATTTTATATTTAAAACGAAAATATTAATGCGTGCTGCAAATGGACCAATTAACAATAAGGATATCAAGTTGGAGCCCTTGCCTTGTTCTTGTTGGACGTACAATAGGAAAATTTACTAAATAAATTTTTTATGGTCTTTTTTTCAAAAAAATGAATGGGTTTGTTGGAGGCCTAGGACCCCTACCCCTATGCACTGGATCTAGGGGTGAGCACGGGTCGGATCAGGTTGGATCGGACCATAAACCGACAAACCCGATCGGGTATCGGATTATAATATCATGCCCCGTAATATGCAGTTCGGGTTCGGGGGATGTTCGGGTCCGGGCCAATTTGGGTTCGGTCGGGTTTCGGGCGGGTTCGGGCCGATGAAATACCTTTGTTTCTCACATTTTGTAAAATAATTATATTATTAAAAAAATGACTTTATTGTTAAATCTAAATTAAATTGTAATAAAAATTTGAATTAAAGAATTTATACCCAAAAAAACAAGAATTTTTAAATATTTAACTTGATACTAAAATCGATACATTTTTTTTTTCAAAATTTTATGATTTTTTTAAATTTATATTTTATTCAAAAAATAAAGACATTATCGTTTTTTTTCAGTACCATAAAAAAAATCGTATTATAACATCGAAAAAGACAGAATAAAACAAAACATTAAAATCAAGATACATTTCGATGCATTATACAAGTATATTTCTAGTAATATTTAATGCATGTATCATGACCTCTTTTATCATCACATTTGAAAAAAAGAGTATTAAAAATATATCATAGAAATATACCCCTCAACTACTTTCTTAAGTGTTAGCTTTAAAAAATTATCTTGAAATTAATTTTCATTGCAATGATTCCTATCGAGGAGGCTAATGACACCCCTATTAATTGCCATTGGCACCCCTAAAACTAGTTTAGTCATTATTGTTTTTATGGTTTTTAGTGTTTTTTTATTATTATGTTTTATTTTATTGTTATTTTAATTTATTTTTAAAGAAACTTTTAATTTATTTTTAAAGGAATTTTAATTTAATATAAATTTTTTATTTTGCTTTTTTNGTTCGGGTTCGGGGGATGTTCGGGTCCGGGCCAATTTGGGTTCGGTCGGGTTTCGGGCGGGTTCGGGCCGATGAAATACCTTTGTTTCTCACATTATCATGGTTTTTTCTCTCCATTGTTTTCGCCAAAGATAAAGAGTGTGCGTAAGTATTTGCCGTGTATAAATATTTTATACTTTAAAAAAGAAGACATTTGTGGGTTTAATGCTTAAAAATATATATTTTCTCATGAAAACCTTATGTCAAAATGGAAGACAAAGATTGACATACACCATGACAATTCAAAGGTATCTAAAACTAGTAATAAAAGTTGAATAATTCGGGTTTCGGACGGGTTCGGGTTTTGGATCATGAGATCCTATATACCTGATCCTACTAACCCGATATAATTTTCGGATTTCGGACCTCGGGTTGGTTCGATTCATAGATATCGGTTCGGATCGGGGGTTTTCGGTCGGGTTTTTCGGGTAATTCGGGTTGGGTCGGGTTTTGCACAGCCCTAACTGGATCCGTCATTATGTCCAAGTCTCTCCAAAAATTGAGGATTTCTCTAGCCCTTTTCAAAGCCCTATAAAATTAATCAAGATGTAAAAATTGATCCAGATATCCGTAATTAAAACGAGATCATTCATTATTTATGTAATAAATTCTTGTACATTTTGTGGGCACAAGAGTCGTTGTAAATTATGTTTAACAATAAAATGAAAAGGCACTTCATAGTATCATCGATTCAAACAAAAAATTGTGACTCATTCACGCGTATGCAAAGCACGAGCACATGTGCTTTTTGTTGTGAACTGAATTTTGTCCCAGGTTTATTTTTTCTTTTTCTTTTTCTTTTTAATATCAAAATTCAAACTCTTAACCGTCGTTTATCAAATATTTATCAGATAAATGTTTATCTATAAGAGTTACCAGCCTTATTTACGTTAACAAGTAACATTCTCAGTCATCAAAATGGAGTGTTCGTAAACGTCTTTTATTTGGTGATCTTTTACTGGATAAAAGCTTTTTTCTGTATTTACCAGGTAAGATTTTTGATTCTTGCTATTCTTCTTACTGGGTAAGATTCTCGCTCTTTAATTGACATGCTCACTCGGGTAAGGTAATTAAATAACACCCAATAAACGCTTACCAGATAAGCGTCTTGAAAACGGCCCTTTAATCTCATCTTTTGCTGCATTTTTAATTTTTTCCTTTTCGTTTTACTCTTTTATAGTTTTGTTTAATTATTAGTTTTCATGAAGTATTTTATTGTATTAATAAGTTTCAATACTCTGTTACTGAAACGTATTTACCTGTTAATTTTACAAAATTGAAATGTAGAATTATAAAAAATTATACCTATAAATTAATAAATTATAAACTTAAATTTATAATACAAGATAAATAACTACTTAATATAACATGGAGAACATGAAATGAAAATTAAGTAATGATCTTATGTGCAACCAAAAAACACCTATCAAGATCTACATCTTACCT
>NW_020201046.1:6884-12709 GCF_001531365.2 Cynara cardunculus var. scolymus
AATTAATTATTTTGTTAGAACTTATAATTATCCTAATTATATTTTAGATTTTTTATATTTTAAAATAAGATGTTTATTTTCTATTTGATTATGTTTATCCGCAGTTAGTTACACAAATTCAAACAAGAAGCTTTAATAAGTTGTATATACACATAATTTATTTGTAATCTTAAATTTTAAGTAATATGCATCAATAAACAATAATTCATACCTAAAAAATAGTTCTTAAAAGTTTTTGTCAAATGTTTTATAATATAGTATAGATACTATTCCAAATAATACATCTTAAAAACTATTATAACAAAAACATGTTTTGTTTTTGATCTATTGCAAACCAAAATTTATTGGTTTGGTTGATTATAATTAGGGATGCAAAAGGGGTTTGGATTCATCAACCAAAACTCCAACGGTCTTGATCTTTATTTTGATCTCATCAGTTTCTGAAATCATCATTTTCTTCTGTTGTTCTTCGAGATCTTTGGCTTTACCCCATAGCACCACATACAACCCGATCACGATGCCAACTGCACCTATCACGCTGAAATTAAAAAAATTGAATTGAAGCAGCTTAGGTCAGAGGTAGATTCAATCTTTTTCCCAATGATATCACAAAGTAATTAACATATACAGAATATAATAGAATAAAATAAAATAAAATCATATTATACAATTGTTCTTTGAAAGATCATATTATACAATTTTCTTATAGTTGTGAATTGCGATGCAAAACACTAAAAATATCAGTTTCAATTCCAACGGTCTACAATTTGGGTTTTGTGTTCCATTCTTATGAACCTTAAAACTAAATTTTAAGCTTCGATATGTTGCTACATCTCGTAATTTTAAGGGAGACCACGATGCTCCGTGGTAGCATAAATAAATCAAAATGATAAGACCTTTTAATGTCATAATGTTTTTTACAATAAAACGAAATATATTAATGTTATCATGTGCCATCATTTCCTAACAAGTGGATCCGTCCCTAATTTAGATTATCAAACCTTTTCTCAATTCATTAGTAGAAAAAGTACAAAAAAACCATTACGATGCTAAAAAAAAAATGTCCCAAACTTGCCTTCATGGCTTTGTAGTTTGCAACATGTCTCAAAAGCATGCTTTTCTATCTCTCTCTCTCTCTCTATCTATATATATATATATATATATATATATATTGTGAGAATATATAGAATCTTATTAGATTACTTTTTAAAAAAGCACTTCAAGAAGAGAAGGGAAGTTCTAACATATATTAAGAAGAAACTGTGCAATCTAACTAATATATATATAAAATTAGAAATAACTTGCCTTCCCAAGTATATTCTTTCTTGTAGAAATATACAAGCCATAATGGTGACAATGACAGTGTTTAAAGGGTTGAACATTGCTGAAAACACAGGACCCCTCCTTTCTATCACCCATGATTGCACAAATAACGAAATTCCAGAACCAACAATACCCTGAACACAAAAATGTCGAAAATAAGTTTAATTTCAAACACGAACAAAGACATTCATTTCAATTTGATCATCTAAAACGAATGTGATTACCGCAAATAAGCAAGACCCAAGTTGCAAATACGAGTTAATCTTCCAAACTTCCAAATTTGGATCTGTAAACCATGTAACTGTCGCGGATTGCACCGTTGCAGTAAAGCACATCCAAGCAGATAATGATAGGTGGTCAGGATGGTTTTTATTCACCGGTACCTGTATATGTGTGTGTGTTTTAACATGTTAGGATATGTGAAACCCCTTTTAATTCTATCTAAAAGCTAAAAGAGAGGTTCCTCTCTCTCCCTCTCTCTCTTTATATATATATACTTATTATCATGTGAGACCACTTTTTATACTTGAAACTTTACAGTAAAATAATGTGAAAGTAACATTCACAGTGTTTTTCATGTGAATGTTCATATTTCTTTTAAATTCACAATATTTTGTTGTGAAGTTTCAAGTATAAAAATATGGTCTTATGGGTCTCACGAAAACATGCTGGTCTCACACGAACTCAACCTTGTATATATATATATACATACACATACAAAGATTTGATGTTTTGTGTTTAGCTGATGAACCTGAATAATTAGATAGAATGACCAGCAACAACTGCTACCAAAGAGACACAAACAACCCAGAAGCCAAAGATTATCACTTCCACTACTAGAATTTAGTAATAAAGAGTTTGATAAAGGCAACTGTGAATTTAGAAGCTTGGGGCCTTTGATGAGTGCCATTGCAGCAGCACTCGTGACACACAAAACCGTCCCTAATATCTTTGCGATCGTTCTCAAGCTTCGGATATTTACTGGTTCATATCTGAAGAAAAAAGAACTCAAAAAAGATGATGATGCTGTATGCATTTTTATTGGAGGAAACTGAAGTGGGAAGCTTAGTACCCAACAATGGATGCTACAAAAAAGGTGATTGCAGGGACAAGATTGAACATGGAACTTCCTGCTGATGCTGAGGCCAAGTATAAGCCTTCTAAGAAAAGCATTTGGCTACTTGTTATTCTGCAAATAAGCAAATAGTATTAATTTTGTATTAAGACATAACTAGGAAGTGCTGTATGTATATACAACCAATCAACTTTGTGATCTTTATGCATGGACAGACAAATCATGTTAAAGAGAGTAATTTACCCTATCAAAGCTGCAATAAAGATCAATGAAAAGCTCTTCCATCCGATACAACATTTCGTTGTTTTTCTTCTACGACACATGAAAGAAATATCGGAATCAGACGTTATATATATTGGAATTCAGTAACAAGTTTGCGATGCATACCTTGAAAAGTAAGAGATAGGAGCAATGGCTAAGGTGGCAATTGCTTGTCTGTAGACAACAAAAACTCTAGGGTTCATTCCTTCCAAAAGAGAAGCTCTAGTTGAAATGGAGACTGCTCCATATGTAAATTGAAGCACCAACATGACCATTAATGGCTTGTTATGCTCAAACCACCCCATTTTCACTTTGAAGCTGTTTGAGCTTAATTGGAATGTGATCTAGTTAAGTGCTCCACAAATTTGAATCCTTACTACTCCCAAAGGACCTTTATATACTCATATTTCCAAGAGTTAGGGATTTGGCACTTGGATACCTAATCTTTGAACTTCGCCCAAGTTCAGTCCTTGATTGTTTCCATTGCTGGAGTGCAAGTAACATATATATATATATATATATATATATATATATATATAGAGAGAGAGAGAGAGAGAGAGAGAGAGAGATGTACAAATGAAAACCGTGCATTTCTAAGAAATCGTATAAACTAATTTCGACCAATAGGAAAATTTCATTTTTTATAATTAAATTTAATCAATAAAGGTATTTCGGTCATTTACAATATTTTTTATTAAATATGAAAATTACTAATAAATCTTAATTAAGGAAACATAATAAATGAAATTTATAAATGGTAACATTTAAATATTTAATTATATTATAATATTAAAAATTTGAACTTGATATATTGTGATGCGATTGAATATGCTGGCGAATCTTGAAGATTGTAAGACATAATGGAATGAATTCATCAAATCAGGACTGAAATAAAAAAATTAATGTACATGAAACATATTTCATGAAGGTGAAACTGTTTCATGTCGTAATTGAAGAATGAGTAGCGAACTGGTTTCATGGTGAACCCCGTTTCATTGATGGTGTAGTTGATCCATTTAGTAGGTGAAATGGAAAATAAAACGGGTGCATAATGTATTTGGTTCGTCATGAAATAATTGCATGATGAATCTGTTTCAGAATCTTGAATATTGTTATTTGCTCCAGAATCTTGAAGATTGTAAGGCTTAAAAGAATGAATTCATCAAATCAGGAGTGAAATAAAAATATTAATATACATGAAACAGGTTTCATGAAGGTGAAACTGGTTCATGGTGTAATTGAACAATGAGTAGTGAAACGGGTGCATAATGTATTTCGTTCGTCATGAAATAATTGCATGATGAAACGGGTATATGATGAATCTGTTCCAGAATCTTGAAGATTGTAATCTGCTCCAGAATCTTGAAAATTCTAAGGCTTAAAAGAATGAATTTATCAAATCAGGAGTGAAATAAAAAAATTAATGTACATAAAACAGATTTCATGAAAGTGAAACTGGTTCATGGGATGTTAGAGAATATGTATTTTGTTTACAATTTTGCTCTTATTGCTGATATAAAAAGAAATTTTTAATTTTTTTTAATTTTCTAAAATAAACTAAACTAATCTTGACCATCGATCAAGAAAATGGATGGATGAGATTGGTTTACATGATTTACACAAATGAAGACGGTTTTCATTTGATCGCTCCTCTATATATATATATAGGGTTGGGTTCACGTGAGGCCAAAAGTTTTTCGTAAGACTCGTAAGACCAATTTATGTTCATTGATTAAATTTATAAACTAATGATCTAATGGTCTAAAGTTGCAAGGTGACAATTTTGTAATTATTGAGAAGTCTCGTGACGTTTATAAATGTTCAGATCTGACGATTGTGAATCTAATCCAAGGGTTGAGAATTGGTCTTACGGGTCTCATGAAAAACCATTGGTCTCACATGATCCCAAGTCTCTCTCTCTCTCATTCTCTCTCTCTCTCTCTCTCTATATATATATAAATATATATATATATATATACACACACACACACACACATATATAGAGGAGCGATCAAATGAAAACCGCCTTCATTTGTGTAAACCGTACAAACTACCCTCATACGTTCATTTCATTGTTTAATCTTATGAAATTTTTTCATGAAATTGTTTAATCTTGTGAAATTGTTTCATATAACACTTTTTTTTATGAATTTGTTTCATATATGGTTATGAAATTGTTTCATATAATATTGAATTAAATTTTAATGAAACTGTTTCATGTATTTCTCTAAAATTAAAATAATGAAGACGATAATATCCATGATTAACACCCTCCACAATAAAAATGGTTAATCAACCTCTCATAATTACAAAAAAAATGAACAAAATGAATAATTATGATTGATTGAATGTGGTTTTCACGGTTTTTACAAATTGAGTTGTTTTTTTTTTAACGCTCCTCTACATATATATATATATATATATATAGTTTGTTTCAAATACAACCCGTTGACTAATGCAACCCAATTAATTGAGATATTTATGGAAATGATGAGAGTTCATTTATTATGATTTGAATATTTATGGAAGATGAATATGGTTCATTAATTATGATCAATACTTTATATTAGGAAACAATCAAAACTTTTATGAAATCACATATTAATCAAATGAAATGGACGGTTGAAATTGAGTTACGAAACTACCCGTCTATCTTCTGCATACCATGCGAGAAAATATCCGGTGCTTCACATTCAAAGACGCAAATTTTGACCAGATAAAGGGTTAGAATCACTTCTCTACTTGTCAAATAAAAATCTATGATTATATATGATATCATTTTCTGGATTCGGCAGTTTTAGTACTGACTCTTTTACGGTTCCGTCCCCATTTGAAGAAATACCGATCAGAACGTGTGAGGTTAAAAATGTAATTGAAGTGTAAGTTAAAGGGTGGTAGATGCAACTTAAGTACATGATTAGATGATATATTAAACTATATATATGCATGGGTACATAAAACAGCATCTTTCTTCCCACCAAATCAGAAACTTGTACATGTTTCACAGTGTTGGTTTTGATTTTATTAGGTGCTTGTGATCGATCAGTTACACATGGTTTTCAATAATGGACCAATATTTTATTTTTAATTTTCTTATAATATCTTTAAAATAATTTGGCGTTTATTTTACTTGGATAATATATATATATATATATATATATATATA
>NW_020201046.1:14479-19845 GCF_001531365.2 Cynara cardunculus var. scolymus
AAAATATATATATATATATATATATATATATATATATATATATATATGGAAGGGTTCAAACGAGAACACACCTTCATTTTACGAAAACAAGAGAACACCCTTTTACTATAGACAATCATATGTGATACTATTATTCTATTACATATGATAGACATGTGATACTAAATTAGAGACGCGAGTGATTTTCGATGTGATCTTGGTTGCGGGCCAAATCTCTCTTACACCACTAAGCCCCCTCACAAATATTGTCAGATGTGATAAGGATGTTGTTGATATGATAGTATAATCCATCAAGATCATCACATGTAATGCTAAATCATAGACGCAGACAACTTTTGGCGCGATCTAAGTCGTAGAACACGTCGTCTACACATCACAGGGTCCCCTCACGCGTATTATCACATTTGATAAGGGTGTTCTCACGTTCTCGTAAAATAGAGGTGTTCTCGTTTGAACCTCCACACACACACATACACACACATATATATATATATATATATATATATATATGTGGTTCATTACAGCAAAATGAAAAAAAAGGCGATTTTGAAATTATGCTTGATTCTGATTAATAGGAAATGTGATCATTTGGGCGATGACAAGGCTTCAATAATCTAGTGAGACAAGAAGTTGTTGTAAACAAACTAATTCTTAATATTTTTGAGTTTAATAAAATTAATTATTTAATTTCCTATTTTGAAAACACACACTCCGATATCCGTTTTAAGGTTGTTTGATAGATCCTAAATTGTCAAGTGATGAATATGATTAAATGACTGTATGATTTGATAACGAATAAAACATTGTCGTTTGATAAATAGGGGCAAGCTCAAATGAGAACGCTAATTATTTAAGAAAATAAGAAAAAAAAAGTCGTTAATATACTAAATCATATGTGATTCACGTACAAAATCATACATGATCCGTCGTAACTTTTCCAACGACTTAGTCGTGGCAAAAGTCGCACGCTTCCATTTTTTTGACATTAATGTAAAATCATATGTGATTTTGTGCAATTTCAACCTCTTGGTAAATATTTTAAAGAAACAATCTAGGTTACTGAAAACTATTACTTCTCTTACTATAAAAATTAAAGGTAAATCTAAATCTACAGTAGATACATTTAGGGGTCGGTTATGATATGTTTACAGGGCAAACGTTTATCGACAAATAACTCCGAATAAAGCCGAATAAGGCCCATTAAGCTCAGGAAAACCAAATAAAGCCCAATAAAATCGAATAACGCCTAATAAAGCCCATTAAGGTGCACTAAAATTGAATAAAGCCCAACAAAAATGAATAAATCCCACTAAGATCCAATTAAACGAATAAGGCCCAATAAAATAGATTAAAACCCAATAAAACCGAATAAAGCCCAATAAGGCCTATTAAGCCCATTAAAGACCATTAAGGCCCACTAAAGTTGAATAAAGCCTAATAAATGAATTAAGGCTCAATATAACGAATAAAACTCATTAAGACCCAAAAAAACCCATTAAGGCCCAATAAAACCGAATCTATACTCATTAATCATTATGTATACATATGTATATAACACAGGCCAACGGGTATATATACATATAACAGATACACATGTGTACATATAACACACACATTATCTAGACATTCGCATATACACATACATTTAAACATATATACAACATTAGATACATGTATCTTCAACAATATATACATAGATCTAATATTGGTTAGCAACCAACAAACATACATACACATCGTCAATGCTTATGTAAATAACATGGGTTGGCAGGTATATATACATATAACACATACACATGTGTACATATAACACATACTGCATATACACATACATGTATACATATGACACCTACACATAAACACATATATACATATAACACATATACATATATACATATGACACCTACACATAAACATGTGTATATATAACACAAAAAATGAGAAAATATAAAAAATAGGATAATCCCTCTCAGATTTCTCGCTGATCAGTGGCGGAATGACCATTCCCTTGCTGGCCCCTCACTGATCAGTGAGGGATCTGCGAGAGAACTGATTTCTGGCCTTTCTCTCGCTGATCCCTCGCTGAGCAGCGAGGGATTATCCTATTTTTCTTATTTTCTCATTTTTTATGTGTTATTTGTACACATGTTTATATGTAGGTGTCATATGTATACATGTATATGTATTATATGTATATATGTGTTTTGGTTGCTAACCGCGATGTGTGTTATATGTACACATGTGTATGTGTTATATGTATATATACTCACCGGCCAGTGTTATATACATATGCATACACGATGTGTGTATATGTTTGTTGGCTAATAACCACAATTGGATCTATGTATATATTGTTGTAGATACATGTATCAGATGTTGTATATATGTTTAAATGTATGTGTATATGCCAATGTCTAGATAATGTGTGTGTTATATGTATACATGTGTATGTGTTATATGTATATATACTCGTCGGCCTGTGTTATAAACATATGTATACACGATGTGCATATATTCGGTTTTTTGGGTCTTAATGGGCTTTATTGGACTTTAATGGGCTTTATTGGGCCTTAATTCATTTATTGGGCTTTATTCAATTTTATTGGGCCTTAACGGGCTTTATTCAGTTTTATTGGGCCTCAATTCATTTATTGAGATTTATTCAATTTTAATGGGCTTTATTCGTTTTTATTGGGACTTAATCACTACAAAAATGCAGAGTATCAGCGAGGGAAAAATCCCTCGCAAATCCGTCGTTGATCTGTCGCTGATACTCCGTCGGTCAAATAGTCGTAGGTAATGCTATCAACGACGAATCAGCAACGGATACCAGCGACGGATTTGCGAGGGATACTTTCAGCGACGGATCAGCGAGGGAAGTATTTTGCGACGGATCTGCGAGGTAACTTTCAGCGACGGAACCTTCAGTGACGGATCTGCGACGGAACCTTCAGCGACGGATCTGCGACGGAACCTTCAGCGACGGATCTGCGAGGGAATTTTCAAGGACTTTCAGCGACAGATTTTCCCTCGCTAATCCGTCGCTAATTTGTATAAATTTAAAAAATAAATTTTTTGAAATTGCATAATTCCTGTATTTATTTATAAAAAAACCTGAAAATAATAATATAACAAACAAAAACTGTGAACAAATTTTAACTAACCAATTCATACGATTTAAAATATGGATTCATACAATTTAAAATATTCAATTCATACAATTTAATGTTCAAATACATATAATCTAACTATCGGGAGGTGTGTGAGGTGGGAAAACATATCCTGACTGCCGCATAAACGTAGCAAAATGCTCGGATAATGCAGCCTGTTGGGCTAATTCAGCAGCTTGTCTAGCCTGTTCGGCCTCCAAATCTGCCCTATTCTTCCGTTCGGTCTCCAGTTCYTCTTCTACCCTTGCCAACTTCTCTCTCAACTCCGTTACTTGTAAATATTTAATATTCGACAAAATCAATAATTTGTTCGCAATTTTAGTAATGAGAAAGTTTATAACAATATAACCAACGTACCT
Organism: Cynara cardunculus var. scolymus; assembly: GCF_001531365.2. Classification (NCBI taxonomy): domain Eukaryota; kingdom Viridiplantae; phylum Streptophyta; class Magnoliopsida; order Asterales; family Asteraceae; genus Cynara; species Cynara cardunculus. The sequence goes on from NW_020201046.1 coordinate 18,009, forward strand.
CCGCTCTTGACTCGTATGATGACTCGCTACTGCTACATCTACCCGTCATAGCATAAGAGGGATCCTGGGTGGTCCCGAAACCAAATATTCGACCTTTCCTCCGTCCTCCGACACTTTGCTCCCAAAGAGATGCCTCATCAGGGAGAGGGCTGTCGGTACTAGATTGTGGCTCACCCCTAAGCGATTGAAATCGCTCCTATGGTTCACCAACAAAAACGGGTGAGGTTATGTATGTAGATATTTCAGCARCATAACGACTGTAAATCAAACATAACCAATGCATGTATTTAACAACTAAGCATTCTAATAATACCAATGTTCGAAGTCACATTCTCAACCTACTTACTTAGCCTAACGTCTGCCCAACAATGGCAGCCCACTAATAGCATCACTATGTTTATTGAAATATATTACCTTAAACCTACCAAACGTATCTATTAACCAAATTAATGGTTTAAAAAACTTATATGATACCTAGCAGCTTTTGGGTAACTGAACTGAGGAGGATTGGTACGCGGGTCGGACGAACCTTGATCGAACTTTCGGTTCGTGCAGTGAGTGCGCTCAAATACCTCAGTAGCAGTAGGCTCACGACCCATTACTTGTGCCTACATTAGACAATTAGGTTAAGTTGTTACTAACATAAAGAACGAATTATATTTTCAAAAAAGATTAGATACTCACCATCCTGTCTCGATGTTGTGCCGTACTAATCGATCCCCCAGTGTGTCTGGACGACACCCCCTCAAACTSGGTGTTCCGATTGGCCCGATTGATCCTGGATTTCCTTTTCAAAGCCTCGGTATCCCAAACCTGTTAAAAACAGAGCACATATATAAGGCGAAAGTCGGTACACATGGCAGTTCGAAAAGCTCACAATAGAGATGCATACCGTATCAATCATCTGCAGCCAAAACCTGTCTGGTATCCATACGGGATGGTGTAATCTAATCCGTGAGAAGCCCTCACCATCCCATTGTTGATCACTAGGATAGGCCTGTGCCACGGCCCAATCACGTGCAGAGCTCATCCAATCAGAGTACCTATTGTGCATGGCTTTGGTCCATAATGAATGAATCGTGTCATCCAGCTCAGGTTCCCACTGGAACTTAGCTTGCATACACAATGTTTGTATAAATGTAAAAACAATAACCTTGTATGTATAATTACGTTAAAATGGTACACCAACCCTAAAGCGTTGGAACATCAAGTCACGTGCATCCTGAGGTACTTCATTCCATCTATGCCACGGACCAACAAAGGAAGACCTGAAGATAGTCATCATCTCTCGGACAACATGGACATCTTTAAACCTGTACAATTAAAAAAAATTACAACACAAAGACATTCATATTATTTTATTATGTAATACAAAGTCTTATACCACATCTACTTACCCATGGCCTAACAAAGACATATGTCTTCGGTGGCTCGGATGACTCGGTGTCGGCATCTCTATGTTGGGGTCTCTCCCCGACCCCGAACTTGTCGAAGCTGGGGTCTCCATGGCCACCTCTTGCTCATCTAAATCGCGAAAAGCGGTGTCCGAAAACTCTACAATGTCATCGGCACGGGCAGAATTGCTACCCCTACCAGACATGGGGCTGCCGCGACTCCCATGACGGCCTCTACCATGCTCTCGGCGTGACATCTCTCGAAAGAACAAACATTAGATTATATCATGAAAAAAGATAATGACAAATCGCGATTATATATGTACAACTTTGAAATAAGCATACAGAAGACAAACTACTCATCAGAAGAATGATCAGATAAAATCGGTTCATTTTCATCATTTGAATCATCATCTATGTCTTCAAATTCTGGTTCATCTTCG
>NW_020201046.1:21005-23726 GCF_001531365.2 Cynara cardunculus var. scolymus
AATTAGGAACTCACCTCTCATAGAGATACATCCACCTATATTGGACCGGACCACCATTTATAGCTTCACGTGTCAAATGTATCACGAGGTATCCCATTGTTTTAAAGAATCCGAGCGGAAAGACCTTTTCCAACTTGCAAATTGTTTGAACAATACTTGTTTACAATGGAACCAAGTCATCTATGTGTAACACCCTTGAACATATCACATGGAAGAATGTGCTCAACTCCGTTATTGCATCCCATATCGAAGTTCGTATCATCCCTCATAAAGCAATAGGAAGCAATCGTTGCATAAACACATGACAATCATGACTTTTGAAGCTATAAGAGCTAGAATCTTCTAGGTTCACACAACTCCCTATGTTTGAAGCATACCCGTCTGGAAACTTCAACTTCTTCAACCATGCACACACTTGTTTTACTTGTTGTTTGCTCAAACTGTACGATGACTTTGGTTTCACTACTTTGTTGCCTGACATGGCAATGTGCAAATCCCGTCGATCGCAATGAACCTCTACATCTCTTCTCGCCTTTACATTGTCTTTTGTTTTTTACGTATCCATGACGGTGTTAAAGAGATTCTCAAAAACATTCTTCTCAATATGCATGACATCGAGGTTGTGTCAGATCAACAACTTCTTCCAATATGGCAACTCCCAAAAGATACTTCTCTTTACCCAATTATGATTGGTTCCGAATCCGCTAATTTTTCTATTTTTTGAACTATACGAGACACCCACATAAACAGTTGGAAGGTGACGAACGAACTCCCAGATCTCTTCACTGGTTACCTCAGGTGGTGGACCAGTTAACACCCTATTACCTGCCATAAATCCTTTTCGATCACGACGGAAAGGGTGTGTTKTAGGTAACCATCTCCGATGACAATCAAACCAACATGATTTCCCTCCATTCTTTAACTGGAAAGAATCCACCTCCCCCATGCAATAAATGCGTGCTCCAACCCGACAACATTGCATAAGCCGGGAAGTCGCTGACGGTCCATAGTAGTATAGCCCTCATCTCGAAATTATTCTTACGATACGCATCATACGTAAGAACACCCTCCGCATACAACATTTTTAGATCATCTATTAGCGTCCTGAGAAACACATTCAAATTCTGACCGGGGCTCTTTCTACTAGGGATGACCAATGCAAGCTTAACATATGAATTTTTCAAAGCCATCCAAGGAGGTAGATTGTAGATGGTAATAAAGACGGGCCATAGTGAATACGGATTCGAAGTTGAATTATTCAAGTTGAAACCGTCGGTGCATAACCCAAGACGAACATTCCGGATCTCAGAAGCAAAGTCAGGATCCCTCATGTCGAAATGCTTCTAAGCTGCACCATCACTTGGATGTACCATTTCACCCGGTTTCTCCCGATGATCGTAATGCCAAGTCATCTCTTTCGCGGTCTTTGGAGACATATACAATCTTTGGAGTCTTGGAACAATCGGTAAGTACGTCAACACCAAGTTAGGGACCTTCTTTTGTCCACTTGTCTTGTAACGACTTTCATTGCATACTTGGCAGTGGGTCAACCTAGAATCATGCTTGTAAAATAACATGYAATGGTTTTTGCAAGCATCGATCTTTTGTTTTGGTAGAGCAAGATTTTTCAAACTCTTCTTCGTCTCATAGAAGTTACAGGGTAATTTATCACCCTCAGGTAGCATACGCTTAAAAACAGGAAGCACTCTATTATATGTCGTCTCGGGTATATTACATTCTTCCTTCCAATGCAACAAACTCATTGCAGCCCTTAATTTTGAAAAAGTTTTACATCCATCCCATAAAGGCTCGTCAATAGTTTGTAACATGTTATAAAATCCTTGGGCAGAAGGATTAGGTGTTTGCTCTTCCCATGTCATGACATCATGTACCATGTGATCATTCACCATTTGAAAATAACCTTCATTATGATCCACTATAGGATTAGAAGATTGACCCATGTCTTGATGAGATGCATGTAAAAAAAAAAGGTTTCACCATGTCCCCACCAAATGGTATAATCAGGCATGAAACCATATTTCATCAAGTGCAGTTTCACGTCTTCTCTTTCTCTATAGGCTTCGTTTCGACACTTGGAGCAAGGACATCTGATGTTGAACACTATCCCATCACGTGTAGTTGCCCTTTCAACATAATCTTCATTGGCATAGGCAATGTCCAAAAAACCTTCCATGTGTCTGACATAGGTTCGGCTAAGAGCCCCTCGATCATCATTCTTTCTATACATCCATCCTCTATCTGTCGACATATTGAATAACTACAACAAAGGAAGAAGTAGTTAGTTGACAAAATCAATGTATAGGTTTAGAGGAGTTTCAGATTACTTTAACGGTTTGACTACTTGAAAGTCAAATCGTAGGTGTGAATGAGATTGGCGGTCTTTGAAASAGTTGAGAAGCCTACATGTAAAGTTTTGACTACTAGAAAGTCAAATCGTAGGTTTAAAAGAATTTCGGATGACTTTAAATGGCTAAGTGTAACAGTTTGACTACTTGAAAGTCAAATCATAGGTGTGAATGAGATTGGCGGTCTTTGAAAGAGTTAAGAAGCATACATGTAAAGTTTTGACTAGTAGAAAGTCAAACCGTAGGTTTAGAAGAATTTTGGATGACTTTAAATGGCTAAGTGTAACGGTTTGACTACTTGAAAGTCAAATCGTAGGTGTGAATGAGATTGGCGGTCTTTGAAAGAGTTAAGAAG
>NW_020201046.1:23906-53550 GCF_001531365.2 Cynara cardunculus var. scolymus
ATGGCTAAGTGTAACGGTTTGACTACTTGAAAGTCAAATCGTAGGTGTGAATGAGATTGGCGGTCTTTGAAAGAGTTAAGAAGCATACATGTAAACTTTTGACTACTAGAAAGTCAAACCGTAGGTTTAGAAGAATTTTCTAGGCAATCCCTCGTTGATCCCTTGCAGATCAGCGAGGGATCAACGAGGGAATAGCCAAAAACTGAATCCCTCGTTGATCAGCGAGAGATTCATTTTTTGGACAATCCCTCGCTGATTTGCGAGGGATTTTTTCCCTAGCTGATAGTCGTCGCTGATACCTAGTTTTCTAGTAGTGAATCCATTTTATTGGCTTTATTCAGTTTTACTGGACATAATGGGCCTTATTGGGCTTTATTCGGTTTTATTGGGTTCTAATCCATCTTATTGGGCATTAATGGGCTTTATTCGTATTTAGTGGACATTAATGGGCTTTATTCGTATTTAGTGGGCATTAATGGGCTTTATTCATTTTTAGTGGGTCTTTTTGGGCTTTATTCAATATTAATTAACAAAAAAAAATATTAATAAACAACAAATATTTATTAATTAGTAATTAATTAACGAGGGATCAACGAGGGAACTAGTTTTTGGCCAATTCACTTGTTGATCTCTCGCAGATCAGCGAGAGATCGATGAGGGAATTGGTTTTTGGCCATTCCTTGTTGATCTCTCGCTGATCAGCGAGGGAACTGGTTTTTGGCCATTCTCTCGATGATCCCTCGCAGATCAACGAGGGAACAACGACATAACTGGTTTTTGGCCATTCCCTTGATGATCTCTCACAGATCAGCGACGAATCAACTACGGAACTGGTTTTTGGCCATTAGGGATCAACGAAGGATTTTTTCTGTCGCTAATTTCCGTCGCTGATACTTTATTTTCTAATAGTGTTAACATCAATATGTGTGATTTTGTAGAGTTGAATAAATACAACTTTTCAATACAATGTAATATTTATTTATAAAAATATTTTAACATAATATAAAATATTATTGTAAATGAGATTATAATCAACTTCTTTACCATAATAATCAATTATATGTTACAATTTACGATTTAATTAGATAATATAATAATAAAATAAATATGTTTCTTCGTTAGGTATTTTGAGCATTATTTTTAGTGTGAAGTTTAAGTGAATAAAATATGATCTTAAAAAGCATCAGGACCTTTGTGTTAGGAATTCAAATTGTTTTCAAAATCTTTTTTTTATCTCAAATTCCTGATGAAACTTATCCACCTCATTCGGTTTTTGTTTTTGATGATGAAAAGAATCCAAAAGGTGAGGGATGAAGAGCCTTTTTATAGGCTTGACGAGGATGGCAAGAAAGGAGAAGCGGATATAAGACAACCACAACCTCCATCTAGTTAATGTGAAAGAGGATACATAGTGTGTGTAGTAGTGTTCTTGGTGGTGGTTGTGACGAGGGCGGATATAGACCGGAGCAAAACAAAGCAGTGGTGGTGGTAGATATGAATGAAGTGGATACTGTTGGCATGAACAAAGAAACATACAAAGAACAAAAACAACGATAAACCAAGAAAGAGGCACACGTAAACAAATGTCAAAAGAAATGGTAAAATGGAACAGTGACATTAACTAAATCAAAAGCAATGCCTTGGTGGCTGGCTGATAACTTAGAGATATTACCAACATTTTTACCAAACGAGATCCTCATCTAATTAAATTAAAACAACCTTTTAGTCAGTCGAATCAGATACTGCTAATAAAACCATAGTTTTCTATAAATAAATCTTAATTATCTAAAATATAAAAGAATGAATTTGGGGATGTGGCATTGAGGTGGAGGAGGTTTGATAAGGATTGAGTTGGAGTTGTCATTTGCCACTTGAATTATGATTCTAAATAATGTAGATTTAATGAATAGATTATGCAACCATTCCTTGTATCCTTCTTCCTCTTGCCATATGCATCTAAACAACCTAATTTTGTCAATTTGGTACACTCTTCAAACTTATCTTTTTCTTGAAATGTATAATGAAATAAAATATATGCATGATTGTGTAATGGGAATTATGATTAAAAATGATTTAAAAAAAAGGAAAAGTTTAAAAAAATCCAATAATTTTTTTTATTTTGAATAACTTAGTTTTTAAATTATTTTTTTAAATGAAAAAATCATTAAACTTTTTAATTTTGAATGATTAATTAAGGGTCTGTTTTTTTAAAATTATCTCTTAATACATCTAAAGTCTGATTCGTTCAGACGTTTGGATATTAAGAACGTTTGTTTTATTTCTAAAATAAGAGCTTAAAAGCTGTAAATATCATCTGAAATTTTAAGTGGTAAATGTATCACTTAATACCTCTTAATCATAATCCACACTCTATCAAATGGTTCATATTTTGGGGGCCGGGAGATATTTGTTAGCAAAAATTATTTATCTTTTATACTTTTATAAAAACCTATTTATCTTTTATATTTTTGCAATAGTTTGACTGATTCAGATTTCATACTTCAGACGTAAAAACAAATAATCTTACTGATCCAGATTTCAGACTTCAAGACCACCTCTTATAAATCAGAAGTGAAATTAGACTTCAACGCCTCTTACAAAACAAATTTTACCTAAATCTCTGAACTATTTTTTTGAATGGAAAAACCATTAAACTTTCTCATTTTGACTGATTAAGTCTTTGGACATATTTTTAATAAATAAACCATCACAGTTTTAAAAATTAGTTACCTACATCATTTTAACTCAAAAAAGTTACATTAACCAACTAGTCAAATTAAGATAGTTTATTTATTTTAGAAAAAAAATCAGGATCTTAATTATTCAAAATGTGAAAGTTTAACGGTTTTTTTTTCAAAAAAATAGTTCAGATACTTAATCATTCAAAATGAAAAACTTAATGGTTTTTTTATTTAAAAAAAATTGTTTCGAAACTAAATCATTCAAAATGAGAAAGTTTATTGGATTTCTTTGAATTTTCCTTTAAAAAAATGAGTTATGTCGAAGGTTTAAAAAAATTAAAATGATGGCATATGAGATGATTAGTTCATATTCGATATAAATATGTAAATGTATCAGCAAGAGAGATCGTTAAAAGATATAAAATATTTTTCGAAAGTAATGAAATGTTGGGTTTGAGTAAGAGCTTTATTGTTGTATTTAAGTTTCTCCTTAGTTTACATGCTTTTGTAATAGTGTAGCTTTACTATTTCCTATTTTCCTTGTAATTGTCATTATCAAGTCATTAGCAGATTGTAATCAGATTAGAGCTGTAATTCTCTCTCTCAATCAAATCAATTACATTTGGGTGATCTATTCTTTCTACTATTACATTCATCTTGTTCTTGAAGATTTTATCATTTTTGTATGAATCTTGGACTTCACAATTAGTATCAGAGCAGACTGCAGCAGTTTCAATTAGAGGATTAAACGATTTTGCACAATTTTGCACGATTTTTAGAGGATTGATCGATCTGGGTTTTGATATTCATAATCTGTTCATAGTGTTCTTCGTCCAGAATCTGTATTTTGAGCTTATTTTGGTTGATTTTTGATTGTTAATTGAAAAGATTTACATCACTAGATTCGCTTTTGGATTTCGAACAACTTTGATTCACACTATTTTTGATTTTAAACAAGTTTTGAACCCGATTTAATCGATTTTTGAGTTTTCGTATTCTGTTGAATGTTCTTCAAAACTCATATTTTTTCATGTTTTGATCCAATTTTTTGGTAAAAAGTGGGAAATTTTGTGTTTTTGGTTGAATGTTAGTCCGCTTAACTCTTGATCGATTTAGGGTGTTGTCCGCTTAAAGCTTGTGCGATTTAACATCCGTGTGTTTTTTAGTTGTTTGTTATAGGTTTATCCGGGTAACTCTTGAACGGATAATCAAGCGATTTAAATAATCCGTCTAGTAAATCGTTGGTAACTTGAGCGGATTATTGAGCGATTTAAATAATTTGACTGGTAAGTCATTTGTATCTTGTGCGGATTATTGGGCGATTTACACAATCCGATGGGTAAGTCGTTTAAGTTTTGTGCGATTTAAAGAATCCGCTTGGTAAGACTTGGTGCATTTGTCTATTGAGCGATTTATCTCTTGATCGTACAATGACTTTGGTGTTGAACGGATTTTGACTTTTGATCGATTTAAATCTTTGACTATTGATCGATTTGTTTTAGAAGGACTTATTCATACTTTGACTTGTTGACTCAGTTGACCTTGACTTGTTGACTTGTTGACTTTTTACGTCCGATTTTCATTTAGGAATTTTGACTTGTTGACTTTTTACGTCCGATTTTCATTTTGGAATTTTGACTAAGTGTTGAAAACATCCGATTTGAGAATTTTAATTCAAATTGATTTTTGTGCCTTATCCGTATTGCATTTTGCTTAATCCGTATGAATTTTGCTTAATTGTATAAATTTGGTTAAGTGTTGATACGTGATTTTGTGCGATTTAGATTTCTTTGTTGTCGAACTTCTAATCCGAATAACTTGTTAGAAAGTTCTATCTTTGTTGTCCGGACTTTCAATCCGGATAAGCTTGACCGGATTCCTAATCCGGATAAGTATATGTGCTTAATTTCTCCAAGTGTTGAATGAGTGCATATTTTTTTTTTTGGAGATTATCAGATATATTTCGTAAACTGATCCTTTAATTCAAACTTTGAACTGCAGTTGATCCTATTTCATACGAACTGATAATATGAGTTCACGGGAAGCAATGGCTATTGGTACTGATACCAAGCCACCAGTTTTGTTTCGTGGAGATTATAATCTGTGGAGAGATAGATTTCTGAATTTCATTGAGAGAATGAAAGAAGGAGATCTGATTATGCAATCTTTGTTGGAAGGTCCTGCTGTGTACTTCTTAGAGATATCTGCTGATCTACTAGAAGGCATACCTGCTCAGAAAGTAATCAAAGAAAAGCATCAATATACAACTCAAGAAAGAGAAAGAGCCCATGCTGATGTGCTTTGCAAGTCTTATATGATGCAAGCACTGACTAATGATATTTACACTAGTATTGACAGTCATAAATCATCAGGTCACAACATGTGGGTTCAAATTGAAAAGATGATGATGGGTTCGAAAGTAGGAACTCAGCTGAAGATTACTAACTGTATTTCAGTATATGAAGAGTTCAAGGCTAAAGATGGTGAAAGTCTTGATGATGTTTATGATAGACTTGCCAGACTGCTTAATGAGCTGACAAAGAATGGAATTTCTAAAACTACAATAGAGATAAATGTTAAGTTTCTTAACAATCTTCAATCAGAGTGGAAACCATTTGCTAATCATATCAGATTCAATAAGYAGTTATCTGATATCGATATTCATGAGATCTATGAAACTCTGAAACAGAATGAGCAAGATGTTTTGGAAATCCGAAATGCAAAGAAGAAAGAGAAAGAAATTGCTGATCCTTTGGCTCTTGTATCTGAGAGAAAGGAGACGCAATTAAAAAGCAGATCTGGAAAGCAAGTCAAAGAAGTTAGCCAGTCAAGTGAATCTGAAAAAGAAGACAGTAACAGCTCATATTCAGATTTTGAAATGTCAGAAATCAGACAGGCCATGGCAATGCTGACTAAAGCATTCCAGAAGAAATTCTCAAAAAGACAGTGATACAATTTATTTTGAAGGAGAAGTTGATGAATATGTCAGTCGTCTGACATTGAAACGACTAAGAAGAATTCTCCATCTGCCAGGACCAGGCTCTACTAGTTTTGAAGATTTTGTATCTGATGAACAATTATGCTTAGATATCAAACGGTTAGGATACTCGGCAGAGTTGAATAACCCGACTCAATTCAAAAGACGATTCCTACCATCCATTTGGCATTTGTTGTTCTCAATCCTGAACAGATGCCTTACGTCAAAGACAGCGGGCATAGATACTTGCAGTAGCTCGTTTCTCAAATTCTTTCATGGAATTGTCTTCTCGAGAAACTATGACTACGCTGTAGTCATATGGAATGAATTGGTGGAGCTCGTCAATACAAAAAGAGTCCCGTCTATAGCTCGGAAATTTGTGCCCTTTCAGAGGTTTCTGCAACTGTTTATTAAGGCAATGATGCTAATGAAGATATTCCGGCCAGATCAAATTCTGAAAAAGGACCGACATTCGTCATGACCAGAATTCGACAGCATACAGAAGTAGAAGATTTGGATTCTATAATGGCAGTACCACCAGAACTAATTGCCTTAGCTGATCAGACTACTTAGTATGTTATAGATTATAGGAGAGTGATAGATCCTATAGCTCAACCAGAATCGGTTGAACTTGCCCAAGGATCACCCCATGTCTCAGTTGTGAGAGAGGAGTTAGAGATAGAAAAGAGAGTTCAAGAACAGGGGTTACCTGAACAGGGAAGTGTGCTGAGGGAAAAAGAAATAGAGAGGGGTGAACAGGCAGGGGGAGCGTCTGATCGGCAGAGAACTTCATCTGACAGTACTTCCACAACTTCGTTAAGTTCGAAAGATACTGAAACCGATAATGAGGCAGTTTCTGGTGATCATGATGATAATGATGATAATAATGATGATGGAGCGGAAGATCGTGCTCAAACTATTCTTTCTCAGAATATTCCAATTGGAACACTGGTTGATTACATAGATGACATTTTTCTGGAATATTCAACTCAACAGCCTTGTCCGAGCTTACAGTCTTTGTCGTTCAATGTTGAAGAATGTGATGATTATGATCGTATTCTTCAAGACCTTTCTAATGAAGGAGGAGATGAGGGAGTTGCAGTTGAAAATGTTGAGAGATTGAGTGAAAGGGACGTAGAAGAATATGGAGAGGGTGTGAGTGGAGCAGAAAAAGAGTATCAAGCTCCTTCCCAAGCTGAAACACATAGCTGGGCACCCACATCTGCTACTGACATTCACTCGTTGAATGTTGGTATTGAACAAGACATAGCTAGCCCAGCTATGCAAATGTACACCCCACCCATCCACTCAACTGGTTCTCAACAACCAGTTGTTTCAATTGAACACGGGGATAGAGCACATCTGCTAACTACTTCTCATTTGGAGAATGTAGTTATTGAAACTAGTAGGCCGCTGCCCCAGCCTACGAGATCGATTCTGTGCACCTCGAGTCTAGCGCCCATACACATAGGTACACATGAGTCTAGAGCATCTGTTGCTCCAAGTGCAGTTCTCAGTGAACTTGCAGAACGATCGGAGTGGTGTCATTTGACATTTCACAAGAACAGGTCAGAAGTCCTACCGATGCTAATATCATGCCAACATTGAACGTAGGCACACTAGTTTATTCAACTGTTATTACAACTGGCAATCTAAGTGATCCAGGTGTGAGTTTACCTGACCTTATGTCAAGGGAATATCTGGATGGCGCCCTAAAGGTTGTTCAAGATAATATGGATGCACAAATGGCCAGTTTAAAAAGACTTCTGAAGGGGAAAGAAACTATAGAAGAAGAGCAACCATCTGCGCCATCACCACCACATATACCTGAGCCGTCAGTACAAGAACAAACGGTGGATGAACTTAAATCGCTGCTATACGCAAAATTGATGGCATCTTAAAATCCCGAAGCTGAAGATGCAGATTTGGTTGGGCTCTTAAGACAACAACTGGATATTAACCCTTTCGTTCGAGCCTCAGGGTTTTTGGCTTTTCAAGATGTGGTTACTTCTAGCTTCTCCAAAGTTAGCAAGTTAATCACATCCAAAACCCAAGATCTTAAAAGTTCAATGGATGCCCTTGTTGAACGGGTGTCTACTTTGGAAGAAACTTGCAGATATCAGGCCATCTCTCATAAACGAAGGCATGACGATCCAGATGATCCAGATAGTCATGGGGGGAGAGGAAGAGACAGAGATTGGCTGAGACATCTGAACAAGCTGTAAGGGTTGGAGATGAGCCATCTACTCAAGACGTAATTGCTGAAGCTTCTGCCTCGAAATCTGTTTGGGAAAGAATAATTGAGGCTATTGTGGTAGAAGATGAAGAAGAAATGGAGACAAGTCCTACGATCAAGCCAATGGTTGAAAAGCCAGCAGACTCCACAGTAGGAACAAGGATGTTATTGGACTTGTCTGCCAATGTAGGTTTCAATGATGTGTTCTCTACTACTCTGGGTGGAGAGCAAGATTTTGGAGAGGACATTGACAATATTGACGAGTCAACTGGGATTTACTTTGATTTTGAAGCTGATATAAATGATGAAGATCCAGTTTTTCCTATTCAAGATGACTGTCAGACTATTCCAGAATCTTCCACTGCAGATGTACCTGATGTATCAGACATCCCTGCTCCAAGAGAACATGTTGATCCTACTGAAATCTTCACCAAAAATTATGTGCCATTTCATATCAGAGCGAATTTTCCTGGTTACGATAGAGCAAGAATCCGAGAGCCATACTTAGAAAATGTCTACTTTGAAATTTTTATCCGTCATCGAAAAGTTCTAAGCGGTGATAAAGTTCTTGGTATTCATCGGCATACCAAAGACTATCGCTTAGAATACAAACACCTTTTGAAAGCCAATCGCCTACTTATAAGTGAAGTTCGTACCCAGCATCGGATTGTCACGATCAAGCAGATTGATGCTCAAAAGCTTCTGAGGATCTGGTATCTTGTGTTTACTGTTACTAGACAGGATGGTCAGATCTGGAGATTCAGTGAAACATATTTTTCAAGCTTATATTTGGAAGATCTAGAGTATATGTACTTCGAAAACAGAAACATGACAAACAGGAAGGAGGGAGAACTGATTGCTCTTGATGCTATTAAGAGATTTATGCGATGTCATGTGAAGCTGGCTATGGTCATTGATGTTCAAATGGGTCTCGAAGACAATCAAAGGATCATCAATCTGAAAAGACCAAATCAAGACTTAGAAGATATTGATGCTTATCCTGTCTATATGATTCTTGAAAAGCCTGAGTTCGGGGTCATATATTTTGCTCAACTTCAAGTGAAGAAATTCATGAGATTCAGTGAGTTGAACAAATATTCAGAAGGTACGATAAGGTTGGTGAGAAGGGTGCTTGACTTAAAAAGAGTAAACAACGACAAAGCTGCAGAATCAGAGAGGATGAGTTCCAAAGAAAGATATCTGTTGATCAATGCTATAAATCTGCTCGAGGAGAAGATCCAATACAGGAACGCTCTAAGGAGATTAGAGAAAATTCTTGGACTTCGAAAGACAAAATTTACAAGAGTCCAAACTTGAATCCAAAGGGGGAGAATGTTGGGTTTGAGTAAGAGCTTTATTGTTGTATTCAAGTTTCTCCTTAGTTTACATGGTTTTGTAATAGTGTAGCTTTACTATTTCCTTAGTATAAATAGTATTTTCCTTGTAATTGTCATTATCAAGTCATTAGCAGATTGTAATCAGATTACAGCTGTAATTCTCTCTCTCAATCAAATCAATTACATTTGGTGATCTATTATTTCTACTATTACATTCATCTTGTTCTTGAAGATTTTATCATTTTTGTATGAATCTTGGACTTCACATGAAGTATAGAAAATCAATACTTCAAAGTAAAAGTTATTTCCAAGAAACAAATTTGTCGTTAACTAATGACAGTAGCAAAACCTCTCAACCAAATTTATTGGTGGTTTTATTGTTATCAATCATTTGGTGTAATTATAATTACTTGAGATCGATTACGGTGATAAAGTAAATGTAGTGAATTAGGAGGTGCAAAGTGCAACTCACTAATGTTGCTTTTATTACCTTAGATCGTCAAAAGATGGGGGTCGAGTGGGTTGCGTCTCCTCCTCCAACGGGGTATACGTCTTAGAGAATTTTAGTTTCGAGATGATGTGGACGGATTTCTGAAATTGGAAACCTTCTTGAAATTGGTAAAATTTTGATGAAGTATAGTTCAGAGACGGTATAATCAAAGCCTCTAAGTCTTATGCTTAGAGCTCTGAGTCATCACTAAGGTTTCTAAGAAGGATTAGAGTTTCTAGTCCTTGTGGTCAAATCCTTTGGTCTCTTGACTTTTAGGGCCTTTGACCCTTATAAATAGAGCTCAAGACCTCTTCTGATGTGATGCATATATATGTATATTGTTGGTCTCAATTGTTAAAAGATATCTTTATTCTAACAATATTTACTTTAGGATATTATTTTGGCAGATATAAAGTTGAAGGACTGAACTTGTAATAAAATGAAAGTTGCTGTTACAAGTACATGGGTTGCGCCTCACTATTTGGAGAACATCAGGGGTAGCGTTGTAATTTCAATATTTTTGGAAGACTCTTCGTGCAATTATCAAATTTATATTTAAAGGCTCTCTTCTTTGGTTGAGCTCACATCCCAGTTCATTTTGTTTCTTCTCATTTATAGATTAGTTTTCGATTCTCTCAAATCTTTAGCTCCTTCTTAGTTGTTGTTAATCATTTTGGTTAGCAAGTTTTAGATCTAGGGTTGTTTGTATTACTTTTAATATTTTAATATTTGATATCATTGAATAAACATTTAGTTTGTATATTTGTTCATGGTATCAGAGCCCTCGTTAGATCTGTTTGCGCTAAATCCGTAAGGGATTTGCGTTTCTTCTTCTGTTTCTCTAAGATCGTTGTGGAGCGTTCAGGTAAGGTGTTTTTCTTTTCTTCCTTATCTGTTATTGTTGAGTAAATGCTCATCTTCGGTTTTGGCTTATACAGATCCATTGAGATCTTGTTTGTGCCGACTCGTTGATGAAATACTCGAGGCTTTTATGTTTTGTTAAAACAATCTGTTGGCTTAAGTTTTGTTACATAGTCAATGTTCGATGATTTGTTGAGTAAATGAACACCTTCGGTTTCTGGCCTATACAGATTCTTTAAGATCTTGTTTGTGCCGACTCGTTGATGAAATACTCAAAGCCTCATATGATTTGTTAAATGAATCTTGTTGGTTAAGTTTTTCTTTATCATAATCTGTTTTGAGTAAGTGAACTGTTTTCATTGTGGTTGCAAAGGTCTCTCAAGATCTCGATCTACCACTCAAACTGTGATGCTCTTTTGTTATTCCCTTAATCTGTTTTGAGTAAGTGAACGGTTTCATTGTGGTTGCGAAGGTCTCTCAAGATCTCGATCTACTACTCAAACTGTGATGCTCTTTTGTTACTCTCTTGAAAACTTTTGTTAGTTGTGTGTTTCTGCTTGTTGTACTATTTTTTTCTTCAAATCTTCCTATAATGTTTGGTATAAATATTTTGCTTTAAAATATAAGAGTGTTTATACATAAATATATATATGTATGTAGGCGGAGGTGTGTGTGTAGTTGGTTTAATTTATTAAAGGTTTTGATTTGGGAAAAGGAAAATCGGTTGAAAGGGGATTCTGCCGCCACCATTTCCATTTATGCTATATATAGCAAGATAGGGTCTCCAAAGAAAAGTTTTACACCTTATATTGTAAAAGTCTCCTTAGATTTCTCATCTGGAYTCGGCAAAAGAGGAAGAGGAATTCAAAACTAGAATTTCGGTTCTTAAGGTGAGTGTATTATGCTTTGAGGTATTAGTTGTTGCATAATAATTCAAATGCTGTTGAACCTGCTCTTTATGAACTATATTGAATATCATCTGGATATTCCTTAAATCGGACAAAGGGTGACCGGATTTCACCTTAAACCGAACAAGTGCTGTTCGGATTTCACTCTAAACCGGACAAGTGGTGTCCGGGGTTTTGGCTAAACCGCTCAAGAATTAAGCGGTTTAAACCTAAAATCGCCCATGTGTTATGCGGTTTAGAGCTAAACCGCTCAAGCTGTGTTCGGATTCTTCTTAAATCGTCCAAGAGGCAATCAGATTCTCTTTAAATCGCTTGAGTATCAATTAGATTTCCCTTAAATCGGCCAAGGGATGTCCGGATATGTCTAAACCGCTTATGTGTTGACCGAGGTAACCCTAAATCGCTCAAAACATCATGTGTTGTCCGGATTAGATATCCGAACAATGTTGTCCGGATTAGATATCCGGACAATGTTGTCCGGATTTCATATCTGGTTGATTTTTATATTATTTCAATACTGGTTGAGATGTAATGGAGGTGTAACCGGGAGAGAGATGAAATGGCGGTGTAACCGTGAGAGAGATGTAATGGCTGTGTAACCACGAGAGAGATGAAATGGCGGTGTAACCACAAGAGAGATGAAATGGTGGTGTAACTGCAAGAGGAAAAGATTCTATAACAATTATAGATAAAATGTTTATATCTGTATAGGTTTGACTCTAAACTGCTAGTTTGGAAAGTAAGTTATTTGTATGAGATTTGTACACTCAATAGACCTTTTGGGTCTAATGCTCAGTTGTTGGACTAACCTGTTTTGTAGGTCATCATACCTCGCAGGATAAAGGAAAAGGGAAAGTTTAGAATTGATGACATTTAGTTGCTCATAAATGTATTAAATAAAGCTTTTTGTTGGTCCATGTTTTGTAAACAATATTATATTCTGTGTTATGAATATGATTATGTGGATCATCTGTATGTGGAAATTGTGGGTTGTTACAGTTGGTATCAGAGCCTTGGTTTAAGAGATCTGGGTATTTGCGAAATACTTAGACTTAAACTAGAGGTGTGGAAGTTATGATAATAGGTTTCTCTGGGACTATGAACATGAGAATATATTATAGTTGAACCTATTATGAGAAAGATAGATTATATATGATTGATATAATCTTGAGTTATGGATAGACTTGAGGATAAATGTGCTATTATGTTTTGATTATGTGAATAATCATATATGTTTAAATGTGAAAGAAAGAGACATACAACTGAGAAATGGCAGATAATCCTATTCAATCGGAAAGGACCTCTACTGGTTATGGAAGAGGTCGGGGAAGAAGAAACGTAACTTAAGGAGAGGACCTGGAAAATGTAATGACAATAGAAACGCGGAGTCGCAGCAGGGGTCGAGGAAGAGGTAGAGGTACTAGACAAGAAACTCATATAGAACAGGAAATGTCGGCCCAAGAAAGTTTAATATCTGGTCGTGGAAGAGGAAGGGCAAGGGGTGGACACAATGTTTCTGACCCCAGATTTATTACTCTGGAAATGCTGGCAGCAGAGTTGGGAAAGTTCCAAGAAAGTTTGGTGAACTTGTTGGGACGTACGACACAAAATGATCCAGAAGTAGTAAGAGATCCTGAACATCAGGAAGAAGCCGGAGCTAGTACACCAGTAATTGGTACGTCTGTGCCCCTTACTTCGTCCTCAGTTCAGAAAGGAGGGGATATCAAAATGTTTCTTGCTTGTAAACCTCCTAAATTTTCTGGTGAACGTGACCCTGTTAAATCCATGTGTTGGCTTAAAGAAATTGAGCTAAGTCTGCAGATTAGTAAAAGTGCAGAAGAAGACAAAGTTATGTTTGCTGTATCTCAATTAAGGTCAAGTGCTTTGTACTGGTGAAAAGTTCTTTAAAGCTCGGACCCAAACATTTTAAAAACCATGTTGTGGGAAGAATTTGTGATCAAATTTAAAATGCAGTATTGTCCTAAAGCAGCAGTGCGAAAGCTAGAAGATGATTTCCTTCGTCTAGAACAAGGAAATATGACAGTTCGTCAGTACACGGGATTCTTTATGGAACAATCCCGGTTTGCTGAAGCTTACATAATATCAGAAATCAGTAAAGTGAGAAAGTACATCTGGGGTTTAGAGTCTAATCTCCGAAAGTATGTGATATCAAGGAATCCGACAACATTTCAAGTAGCAGTTGATGGTGCTGAGATACTGGAACAAGACATCAATCGGCAACCACAAGAAAGGGTTGGAGATAAAAGAAAGGGGGAAGCTACAATAATTGATTTCCGTAGACCAAGGTTTATGGAAAGTTTGAATCGACTAGTCCCAAGATTTGCTGATAAGGCATGCACGCGATGTCACAAAATACATCAGGGAAATTGCAATACAGAGTCGCGAGTATGTTTTAAATGTCAGGAACCAGGACATATAGCTCGAGACTGTCGAATGACGCGAAGATGTTTTACTTGTAATTCATCTCAACATGTAAACGCTGATTGTCCACAAGCGAAGGGACGCAGATCTGGTTTTGCTGGAGGTCAAGGATCTGGATATTTTGGTGGCCGAGGATCGGGTTATGTGTCATCAGGTCGTGGGTCAATGGATAATCGTGTTAACCCAAGTGGTAGGAGAGGGATAAAACATGGAAAGTCGAATGAAAAAGGGAGAGCCTTTCAGATGACGAGAGGTGAGGCGGAAGAGCATCCTGAAGTGGTGACAAGTACATTCCTTGTTAATTCAGTATGTGCCAAAGTTTTATTTGACTCGGGTGCAAATCGTTCATTTGTATCATCGTCGTTTGTTAACTGCGCACATTTAGAATCTAAAGCGTTAAGTGAGGATTTAATTGTGGAAACAGCAAACAATAGTGTAGTTACGGTTAAGGAAAGGATAGATGGATGTTTTATAAGTATAGAAGGGTGTGAGGTGCCTATACAGTTACTTCCTTTACCTTTAAGGGAATTTGATATAATTATAGGCATGGATTGGTTAGCTAAAAACCAAGCTAACATAGTCTGCGATGAAAAGATGATCCATATAGACTTACCGAAAAAAGGAAAGGTTGTGATTTACGGGGATCGACGGGATCGTTACTCTAGGCTTATCTCAGTTCTAAAGGCTCGAAAGTATGTACAAAAGGGATGTGTTAGTTTTCTTGCATATGCTATAGATATGAAGAAAGGAAAAGAAAAGATGGAGGATATTCCCATTGTGAGAAAGTTTCCAGAAGTATTTCCAGAAGACTTAACAAGTGTATCACCGGAACGAACGATAGAATTTCAGATCGAATTATTTCCTGGAGCAGCGCCCGTTGCACGTGCACCATATCAATTAGCTCATTCTGAGTTAAAGGAGTTAATGTCTCAATTGAAAGAATTGTTGGATAAAGGTTTTATTCGACCAAGTACTTCTCCATGGGGTGCACCGGTGCTATTTGTAAAGAAGAAAGATGGATCAATGAGAATGTGCATTGATTACCGGGAACTGAATAAATTAACAATAAAAAATAAGTATCCTCTCTCAAGAATTGATGATTTGTTTGATCAATTGGTTGGGGCTACTTATTTTTCGAAAATTGATTTACTGTCCGGTTATCATCAATTGAAGATTCAGAATGAAGATGTGTCGAAAACAACATTTTGTACACGTTATAGTCATTACAAATTTCTGGTTATGCCATTTGGACTCACAAATGCGCCTGCAGCTTTTATGGACATGATGAATAGGGTGTGTCGTCCCTATCTTGATAAATTTGTGATTGTCTTTATTGATGATATTCTGATATATTCTTGGTCGGAAGAAGAGCATGCTCGTCATTTGAGATTACTCCTGGAATTGTTGAAGCAAGAAAGACTGTATGCTAAAATGTCGAAATGTGAATTTTGGTTGCGAGAGATTCAGTTTTTGAGGCATGTTATCTCAAAAAAAGGCATTAAAGTGGATCCTTTGAAGATTGAAGCCATTGAAAAATGGAAAGCCCCAAAGACTCCAACTGAAATCAGAAGTTTTCTGGGATTGGCTGGGTATTATCGTAAGTTTATACAGGATTTCTCTTATATAGCTACTCCATTAACAAAGCTGACAAAGAAGAATGTGAAATATGAGTGGAATGAAACACAAGCTCAGGTCTTTCAGATGTTAAAGGATAAGTTATGCAGTGCACCAATTCTATCCTTGCCAGATGGAATGGAAGATTTTGTGGTATATAGTGATGCGTCAAARATGGGTTTGGGTTGTGTACTGATGCAACGTGGAAAGTTAAATAGCTTATGCTTCCAAACAGTTAAAAGATCACGAAAGGCAGTATCCTACTCATGAGATGGAATTAGCGGCAATAGTATTCGCTTTGAAAATATGGAGGCACTACCTATACGGAACGAAATGTCACATTTTCACAGATCATAAGAGCTTGCAACATCTGTTCCATCAGAAATATCTAAATATGCGTCAGAGACGATGGTTGGAATTGGTTAGTGACTATGAATGTGAAATTTTGTATCACCGAGGAAAAGCAAACGTAGTGGCCGATGCGTTGAGCCGGCAAGAGAAAAGTGGAACTATCAAAGCTATAGCTTTATGAGTTGAGTTACTACCAAGTATTCAGGAAGAATTGCAAGAATTTCAGCACGAGGTTATGAAAGAAGATAAGATTAAACAGGAAAGATTGGGTGGATTAATATCTGATCTAGTGAGAGATGACAGAGAATTTTGGAATTTCCAGAATAGAATTTGGGTACCATGTTATGGTGATCTCAAGAAACGTATTTTGAGTAAGACACATAAGTCACGTTTTGCAATTCATCCAGGTACCAATAAAATGTATCGAGATTTGAAGCAACATTACTGGTAGCCAGATATGAAGAAAGATATAGCTAAGCATGTTGAGCAATGCTTGACATGTCTCCAGGTAAAGATTGAACACCAACGTCCTTATGGTAAGTTGCAATCCTTAGAAATTCCAGTTTGGAAATGTGATCACATCACTATGTATTTCATAACCAAATTGCCGAGAACATCAAAAGGTTATGATGCTATATGGGTGATAGTAGATCGGTTATCCAAATCTGCACACTTCTTACCTATGAAAGAATCATATTCGATGGAAAGATTAGCTAAACTCTACCTTGATGAGGTAGTGACATGTCATGGTGTTCCTCTATCAATTGTTTCTGATAGAGATGGTTGGTTCACTTCTATGTTTTGGAAGAGCTTCCAAAGAGAGATGGGTTCACAGATTCAGCTAAGTATAACTTATCACCCTCAAACGGATGGGCAAAGTGAACGAACTATCCAAACGTTAGAAGATATGCTTAGAGCATGTGTAATTGATTTTGGAGGATCGTGGGATAGTCATTTGGCTCTGGTGGAATTTGCATACAACAATAACTATCATTCAAGTATTTAGGTTGCACCTTTCGAGGTTCTATATGGACGAAAATGTCTAACTCCTTTGTGTTGGAACGAAATAGGTGAAAAACAGTTGGCTGGGCCTGAGTTAGTTCAACAAACTGCAGATAAAATTAGCTTGATACGAGAACGAATGAAAGTGGCGCAAGATAGACAAAGAAGTTATGCAAATAAACGTCGGAAACCGATTGAATTCCAAGAAGGTGATAGAGTGATGTTAAAAGTATCACCTTGGAAAGGAATAGTACGTTTTGGTAAGAAAGGGAAGTTAAGTTCGAGGTATACTGGGCCATTCCCTATCATTGGAAAGATTGGGGAAGTGGCTTAGAAGTTAGAACTTCCTTTAGAGTTAAGTGGAATCCATGATACGTTTCATATGTCGAATTTAAGGAAGTGTCTAATATGCCCAGATGTGGCGGTGCCGCTACCTGAAATTAAGGTGGATGAAAAATTGTGCTTTGAAGAAACCCCTGAACAAATTACTGAATTCAAAGTAAAGAAGTTATGAAATAAAGAAATCAGGTTAGTAAAGGTTCAATGACGTTATCACAAGGGACCAGACGCCACTTGAGAATCAGAGTCTGAAATGCGAATGAAGTATCCCTACCTTTTTGCTTAAATGGAATTCTGGGACGTAATTCTTTTGAGGGAATGTTGTAATGTTTGGTATAAATATTTTGTTTTAAAATATAAGAGTATATATATATATATATATGTTTGTGTGTGTGTGTGTGTGTGTGGAGGCGGAGGGGTGTGTGTGTGGTTGGTTTAATTTATTAAAGGTTTTGATTTGGGAAAAGGAAAGTTGGTTGAAAGGGGCTTCTGCCGCCACCATTTCCATTTATGCTATATATAGTAAAATAAGGTCTCCAAAGAAAAGTTTTACTCCTTATATTGTAAAAGTCTCCTTAGATTTCTCATTTGGATTCGGCAAAAGAGGAAGAGGAATTCAAAACTAGAATTTCGGTTCTTAAGGTGAGTGTATTATGCTTTGAGGTATTAGTTGTTGCATAATAATTCAAATGCTGTTGAACTTGCTCTTTATGAGCTGTATTGAATATCATCCAGATATTCCTTAAATCGGACAAAGGGTGACCGGATTTCACCTAAACCGGACAAGTGCTGTCCGGATTTCACCCTAAACCGAACAAGTGGTGTCTGGGGTTTTGGCTAAATCGCTCAAGAATTAAGCGGTTTAAACCTAAAATCGCCCAAGTATTATGCGGTTTAGAGCTAAACCGCTCAAGCTGTGTCCGGATTCTCCTTAAACCGCCCAAGAGGCAATCGGATTCTTTTTAAATCGCTTGAGTTTCAATTGGATTTCCCTTAAATCGGCCAAGGGATGTCCGGATATGTCTAAACCGCTTATGTGTTGACCGAGGTAATCCTAAACCGCCCAAAACATCATGTGTTGTCTGGATTAGATATCCGGACAATGTTGTCTGGATTTCATATCTGGTTGATTTTAATATTATTCCAATACTGGTTGAGATGTAATGGCGGTGTAACTGCGAGAGAGATGAAATAGCGGTGTAACCACGAGAGAAATGTAATGACGGTGTAACCGCGAGAGAGATGAAATGGCGGTGTAACCGCGAGAGAGATGAAATGGCGGTGTAACCGCAAGAGAGATGTAATGGTGGTGTAACCACGAGAGAGATGAAATGGCGGTGTAACCGCAATAGGAAAAGATTCTATAATAAGTATAGATAAAATGTTTATAGGAAAAGATTCTATAACAAGTATAGATAAAATGTTTATATCTGTATAGGTTTGACTTTAAACTGCTAGTTTGGAATGTAAGTCATTTGTATGAGATTTGTACACTCACTAGACCTTTTGGGTCTAATGCTCAGTTGTTGGACTAACTTGTTTTGCAGGTCATCATACCTCGCAGGATAAAGAAAAGGGAAAGTTTAGAATTGATGACCTTTATTGCTCATAAATGTATTAAAGAAAGTTTTTGTTAGTCCATGTTTTGTAAACAATATTATATTCTGTGTTATGAATATATGATTATGTGGTATGTGGAAATTGTGGGTTGTTACACTTCCTCTTTATTACATGATCAGTCTCTCTCTTACTTGTAAATATCTTTAAGATCTTGTGGTACTAAGTCATCTTCTGTGATACTCGGTTGGTTTTCGTTGGTATATTTTGTTTCTTTGCGTGTCCTATTCAAGTACCTGCGTAGTCATTAGGTCGGTTCAACAGATCATTCTTAGATCTGAAAAAAACTACCAAATCTACTATATTTGATCTGTTATGGCTTTTGGTTCTTGTCATTTTTTTGTCTGAGTTTTTTTATACCTGCTGTGTTGAGCATTACTGCCTTCCTTTTGGTTCATTGATCTATGTTTGTTCAGGTTATCCTGGGCAACGTTTGTTATACTTTAACCTAGGTTAAAGTTCTTGCTGGATTCAGGTCTGTATTTTGTTCTCTTCCTTCTTTGTGTGTACCCTTGGTAAGGTGTTTTCAGTTCCTGTTATTTGTTTATGAGTTAAAGTTGGTGTTTTTGTTGTTCCTCGCTTGTCTGCGTAAGGAGCTGGATAGTTAGCTTGATCTAACACTTTAAGTGTTTTAGGAATCCTATTTTTATCTGTTCAGTCTTCTGTGTGTGTTTCTCTATGTCTAGTTCTGAAGTTGATACTGGTAGGACAATGGAATCCAAGGTCACTAGTTTAGACTTTGGAGACCCATTGTACCTCCTTCCCGGTGATACTAGCGGAACCCCTTGTTAACTGTTAAATTGTGTGGTACTGATAATTATAAGGTTTGGGAATGTGCTATGACATTGGCTTTAGAAACAAAAAATAAGATCTGGTTCATTGATGGATCCTGCCCCAGACCTATTAATGATCCTGTCTTAGAGAAATAGTGGGATCGATGTAACTCATTTGTCCTATCTTGGATTTTGAGTTCAATGACAGAGGATTTCTTTCTAGGACATGTGTTCTCCAAAGAGTCCTCTAAGGTTTAGGAGGAATTAAAAGAGACGTATGACAAAGTTGATGGTTCTGTCATGTTTAATCTTTATCAGAAAATCAATTCCTTAAGTCAAAATGGATCTTCTGTGTTTGAATATTATCATAAACTCAATTCTTTTGTGGAAACAATTTGATGCTCTTGTTAAACTTCCTTCATGCACATGCAATGCTTCTGAAGATTTTTTTGGAATATACTCAACTGGTTAAGCTCATGCAGTTTGTAATAGGTGTTGATGACTTATATCAACCCATTAGAAACAATATTCTCACCAGGGATCCCCTCCCATTTGTTAAAACAACATTTTCTCTTGTTTCTAGAGAAGAGTCTCATCGGGGGGGGGGGGGATTTGTCGCAGTCTCGACCCAAAACCCAAAATACAACCTTTTTTAGCAAGACTATAAAAAACACGCGTCGAATTGGTAGAAATTCTACCCTGAATTGTAAAAATTGTTTATGTCTAGACACACTATTGAAAGGTGCTTTAAACTCATTGGATTTCCAAACAACTTTCAAAATTGGCCTAGAGCTCAAAATCAATCTTTTAAAAATAAGGTCAATAATAATGCTTGTGTTGTTGATTCAACCCCTACTAAAACTGTTCAATCCTGCACTTTTTTCCCTTTTTCTGAAGATCAGATCACCAAAATCCTTGGATTAGTTGAGCAAAAACAACCATGTGAAGGTGCATCTGCTAATATTGCAGGTACTGTTCATAAATTTGGTTGGATCATTGACTCTGAAACAAATCAACACATGACTCACAATACTTGTTTTCTTAAAAATATTGTTGATATCTCTAAGCTAGATCTCAGAGTTAGTCACCCAAATGGAACCAAAGATAAAATAAATAAAATTGGGGACTTTAAGTTGTCAAATAATGTAACATTATTTGATGTGTTGGTTGTTCCAGACTTCAACGTTAATCTGTTATCTGTTCACAAACTTGCTAGGGATAATAAAGTGTTTGTAGGATTTGATGAATCTAAGTGTTATGTCTAGGATTCGCTACGAAGAAATGTAGTGGGGACTGGTAGTCAAGAAAAAGGTCTGTATTATTTTGATCAAAATGTCAACAGTGAGTCTTCATGTGCTACTCTCGTTTCTAATATGTCTTGCTTACCCTTTGCCCAATTATGGGATAGTCGTTTGGGTCACCCTGCTAACCAAGTTTTAAAAATATTAAAAAATTGGTTGTAAATTGATAATGATGACTGTGATCCTCGTGAAATTTATCACAAGACAAAACAAACTCGGGAAAAATTCGAGTTTTAGCATCCATAAATCCAAAATTTTAAGTGACTTAGTTCACTTGGATGTTTGGGGTCCTTACCATGTTCAAAGTAGGAAGGGCTATAAATATTTTCTCAATATTGTTGACGATTATACACTAGTTGTTTGAGTTTTCTTGTTAAAAGGCAAACATGAAGTTGAACAAAACATTGTCGTCTTTTATAATCTTCTCAGTACTCAATTTGGATAATGTGTAAAAATATTTAGAACTGATAACAGTTCTGAGTTTATGAGTAAAAGGTTGAGTGAATTTTTTAAAAACAAAGGAATTTTACACCAGACTTTTGTGTGTACACTCCCTAGCAGAATGAGGTTGTTGAATGTAAACATCATCATCTTCTAAATGTTGCTAGGGTTCTTCTGTTTCAGGGAGGAGTTCCCCTAAACTTGTGGAGTGAATGCATTCTTACTGCAACCTACTTAATAAATAGAACTCCTACTTCTGTGCTAAATGGTAAGTGCCCTTATGAGCTTGTTTATAGATTCCAACCTGTTCTTACTCATCTTAGGAATTTTGGGTGTCTTAGTTTTCCTATCATACCTAATGTCACAGATAAGTTCTCTCAAAAATCTGAAAAATGTGTGCTATTAGGATATGCTGGTTCAAAAAAGGGTTACAAACTGTTAGTTTGGAATCTAAAAAATGTATTATTTCTCGTGACGTCAAATCCTACGAAAATATTTTCCCTTTTAAGATGAGAATGAATAGAGTTGGTGAATCCAATCATGATGATGTTAGCAGGTTGAATTTCTTTGAGTTCATGAATAGTTCATCTAATGAGATTGTGGATTCCATACCCGATGATGAGAATAGAGATCATTCTGTTGATAGACATACACATCAGTTAGGGTCTGCCCCTAATAACCATAGTTTTCTAGGTAGCCTAACTAGAGCTGCCATTGAGGAGGCTCTAGGTAGCTCAAGTAAGTCTTTCAATCAAGACTCTTCAACACAAGTTGAAAACAACACTGAAAGAGTTACCAGATGGCAACTATTGAGTAGCTCTAATGAGGCTGCCAGTACTCAGCCGCATGATGACAACCAT
The DNA here is from genome assembly GCF_001531365.2 of Cynara cardunculus var. scolymus. Classification (NCBI taxonomy): domain Eukaryota; kingdom Viridiplantae; phylum Streptophyta; class Magnoliopsida; order Asterales; family Asteraceae; genus Cynara; species Cynara cardunculus. The sequence continues at coordinate 46,137 of NW_020201046.1, forward strand.
TCCACTAGTCTCAATTTTGAGGATAACTCTAGTATACCTTCTTCTAGTCTTCAATCTAGAAGATCTACTAGAGTTTATGTGTTTCCACATAAATTTGATGACTTTATTGTTGAAGGAAAAATGAAATATGGGTTAGAAAAGGTTGTCAATTATTTTTACTTGCTTTATGAAAATATGTGTTTTGTATCTAGCTTAAACAAATCTATTGAACCTAAAAGTTTTCATGAAACTTGTAGTGATATAAATTGGGTAAATGCTACGAATAATGAAACGAAAGCTTTACATAGAAATGGTACATGGATTATAACAGATTTGCCTCCAGGTAGAAAACCTATAGGTTGCAAGTGGATTTATAAAATAAAGTATAAGTCTACTTGGGAAATTGAAAGGCACAAGGATAGACTTGTAGCTAAGGGCTATAGTCAAAGAAAAGGTCTTAATTATGAAGAAACTTTCTCACATGTTATTAAAAAATGGTAACTGTTAGATGTATCATTTTCTTAGTTGTTCAAAAGAAATGGAATTTGTACCAATTAGATGTGAACAATGCTTTTTTCTATGGAGATTTAAAGGAAGAAGTTTACATGACTTTACCTGAAGGTTATTATAATACAAAAGATAAACATGTGTGTAAACTGATCAAGTCTTTATATGGTTTAAAGCAAGCTCCATGTCAGTGGTATGCTAAACTATCTTCCCGTTTAGTTGAGCATGGGTTTATTCAAAGCATTAATGATTATTCTTTGTTTACCAAGAATGTTGAATCTGTTTTTGTTATTCTTTTAGTATATGTAGATGATATAGTTGTTATTGGAAATTGTAATTCTGAAATTGAAAAGGTAAAAGATTTTTTGAAAAGTAAATTCCTTATAAAAGATTTAGAGAAATCGAAATTCTTTTTGGTATAGAAATTTTGGATTGTGCTAATGGCATTTGTATGTCCCAAAGAAAATACTGTTTAGAGTTACTTAATGACTTTGGGTATTTAGGCTTTAAGCCATGCAATACACCCATGGATATGAACTTAATTGTTACTGATTCTTGCAATACCCAAGATCCTCTTTTAATTGATCATACTGGTTATCAAAGATTGATTGGAAGATTGATATATTTACTTGCCACTAGACTAGATATTGCTTTCGCTGTTCATTATTGTAGCCAATTTATGCACTCTCCTAGACAATCTTATTTAAAGCTTGCTCTTAGAATTCTTAGGTACTTAAAACTGTCACCAGGTAAAGGTGTTAGCTTTACTAGGTCAGAAAATTTCAGCCTAACTGCTTTCGTTGATGCCGACTGGGGTAAATGCTTATCCTCTAGACGTTCTATGACAGGTTTTTGTTTATTTCTGGGTAATTCTATGATTTCGAAGAGTAAGAAACAAAGTACTCTTTCTCGCTCTTCAGTTGAATCCGAATATAGAGCTATGGCTTCAACAACATGTGAAGTGTTGTGGGTTTTAAAAATTCTCACAGATCTTAATAGTTCATATTTATTACCAATTTGCTTATATTGTGACAATAAATATGCTATTTAAATAGCTAGAATCCTGTTTTTCACGAACGTACTAAACATATTGAGATTGATGTCCATCAAATTCGTAAAAAATAATTAGCAAAGGTTTGTTTAAAGTTGTAAAAATCCTCTCCTCTGAACTACCTGCTGATATTTTTACAAAGGCTCTTGGGGTTAATCATCACAACTACTTGTGTTCTAAGTTATGGATGATTGAAATGTTCAAAAGTCAAGATTGAGAGAGAGTGTGTTAAAAAATAGCTTTATTCTAACAATCGTTACTTTTGGATATTATTTTGGCAGATATAAAGTTGAAGGACTGAACCTGTAATAAAATGAAAGTTGTTGTTACAAGTACAGGGGTTGCGTCTCACTATTTGGAGAACATCAGGGGTAGCGGAGCAATTTCATTATTCTTGGAAGACTCTTCGTGCAATTATCAAATTTATATTTAAAGGCTCTCTTTTTTTGGTTGAGCTCACATCTCAGTTCATTTTGTTTCTTCTCATTTACAGATTAGTTTTCGATTCTCTCAAATCTTTAGCTCCTTCTTAGTTGTTGTTAATCATTTTGGTTAACAAGTTTTAGATCTAGGGTTGTTTGTATTACTTCTAATATTGTAATATTTGATATCATTGAATAAACATTTAGTTTGGATATTTGTTCAAGCATCAGATTTGATAATGATACATATAGCATTAGCATCCGATCACTCACTTAGAAAGGAAAGTTCTAGTATGCCTTGTATTACAAGAACCATATCCGATGAACTTCAGTTATCGGATAATATCTCATCTTGGTGTCATTCAAACTTGTTTTTTTAGGTTTCAGATATATCAAATCATGATCATTGGTATAAGTTAAATGTTTGACCCAACTATCATTCAATCATAACAATCCAATTGGTTTTATTGAAAGAATGATATAGCTTAAAATATTCTAATATATACCGAGCTATCTTCCATATCCGGTGAAACATTTTCATAAATTTATATAGCTAGAATATGATATATAGCTTGTATTTTGGATAAAGAAAAAGATAGGATTTTTACTTGTTAAAGTCTTATAACTGTTTGTATTGATCAAGGAGAAAAATGCCTTCAATCAAAGACTTGTTGAAGTGGGTTCAAGATCGTCACTAAAGTGGATTTGTTTTTTCGTCTAGCCAAAAAGAAAATCAATACAAGATAAAGTAAACTAGTAATCTAACAAATAATACTACTTGCAAGTTGAATCTTGAAGTATAAACTTTGTCAGCAAGTTTGGCTCACCAACTTTCTTACTCCCTTCTTGGTATGAAAACTTGTACAACATGTCAGCCAAAACAAGTACAAAATCACTATTGACTAATGCCATACTTACTTTACTGTTCCCTCAACATACAAAATGATGAGATAAGTTAATAAAGTGTCTACATAAAACACAAAGGTTGAAATGAAGAGTACTAGGATGCATAGATCAACTAAACAGTAGAAGACACACATTAAAGTTGGACAATTTGCATTTAATAAAATAGTGGCTATAAAATGTCACCCTTGTTATTTAATGCAACTCACTCGTTTCGGGAAAAAAAACTTTGTGAGTGTTTCTTAAGCAAAATCGACATCATCCTCAGAAGAACTTCCTTAGCTCTTTGGATCTGAAAGAGAACTTTCTCCTCCCCACTCTTTTAGTTTTAGCAAATTTGTCACAATCAGATTGTTTATGATCACATGTCTTACCCTTATAACTTCCACAACAAATCTATATTTCTTTGTTTTATACAAAATATAGAATCTAGAATTAAAAAGTGAAAATCTGTTGTGTTTGTATTCAACCGCCTTTCTACAAACACTTTCTGTGTCAGCCATCCCATTCAAGGCGAACAAGTGGTATTAGAGCGGTTTGTTTAAACTCATAAACAAGACCAAAAATGACTTCACACAACCAATGATATTGCCTATTTATCCAAACCTTCACATTTTCAAATAAATAACTTCCCTCTTTGGAAAAATCGGATGTTAGTCTTTCTTGAAGGAGTTGACAACCAAATCCCTCATATTCTCAAAAATGGTCCACATGTTCCTACCACCTTTCTTCAGTGCCATAGATGAAAGTGGCAAAATTATTGAACCTAGAAAACAAAATAATCAAGTCTCAAGATTTATGTTCGGCTGAAGACAAGAAGCAAGTTGCTGTTGATATCAAAGCCTGAACTATCATCATTATGTCTCTTCCAAATGATGTTTACCAATTATCATGAATCTTTCATCTGCAAAAGACATGTGGAATACTCTCACCGTTCTATATGAAAAAATATCAGAAGTAAAACAAAGCAAAAAAATTAGTCTCATCCGATAATATGAGCTGTTTGTGTACCACATAAATGAGTCTCTCACAGATGTCTATAACATGTTCAACTCTCTTCTAAACAATCTCATGGTACATGACAAGTTTTTTGATAATGCCGAGGTATTGTGAAAATTTATGGATTGTTTACCTGACTCTTGGAAAAACATAATTGTGTTCTTAAAAACCTCTAAGGATCTTCATCATATGCCTTAACTGCTCTTTATGGAACTTTATATAATTATGAGCAAACTAAAGTACTAAAAAAATATCGTTCTGGAGACAAAAAGTACAAATATTGCTTTTATCTCCTTGGATTCTAAGAGAATATGATATGTGACAAATGTTTCATATGACACAGACTCTAACATCTCTGATGAACACAATGATAAATATTCCTATAATCTCAATGAAGATTTTGATATTGAGACTGAAGGTTTACCAATGCATGACATAAGTGATTCTCTTTCTTTACTTGCTTCTAATCTCAATAAAGTCACCAAGAAAAATAGCTTTCAAAGAAGTTCAAAAGGAAGATTCTCTAAAAGACTATATTCTGTCAATCATAGTTCTTTCACTCATGATAAATATAATGATTCTTGTTTCAATTGTGGAAATAAAGGACATATTGTCGTTGATTGCAGATCTAAAAGTTCAATTCTTTCTCCATATTCAAAAACATCATAATCTTCTTATAAAGGAGAAAGAAATGAGAATGAAGGAAACAAGTTCAGACCAAGGAACTATCAAAGAAAAGTTTGAGGAATGATGGCCAAAGAACATGATTGGGTAGATGTTGCTTCTTTATCAAATGAGCAAGAAGATAAAGCAAAATTTTGCTTTATGGCTCATCTTTCTATATCACCAAAGTGTGACAAGATCTATCTAACTGAATCTTTGTCAGGATTGACTCATCTTTCCCTCAAACAATCAGGTACATTCGTCTATTTCATCATATGATCACATGTATGTATGTGAAAATGTCCAATACTCTTGAATATAAAGGAAAAGCTGAAAAGAAAGTAAAAGAACCGTCTGTTAAATTATCTGTGTGTTTTGAAAAACTTAAAGAGTTTGACAAAATCCAACATGAGGTAGAAGACTTAAAAAATATTTGCAAATATATTACCAATGAAAAACATCTCATTCTCAAAGATCTTGCAAAAGAAAATTTAACCATTAAAAGTTGGAATCAATCATCTCATGATCATATGAGAATTCTGAATTTTCAAATTCCTAATAGTGGTCATGGATTAAGCTTTTCTCTCTCTTCGGTCTCACAAAACTCAAGAAAAATGTTAGATGATTTCACATACTCTGGAAAATCTTCTCATTCTCAACCTTCCTTTTGTAGTTCCTAAAAAATCTTTTTAGAAGAAAATAAAAGTGTTGGATGATTTTGTTCTTGCCTCTTGTTAGAAATGGAGTGATCTTGTGTCTGAAGAAATGAATGTAAATTTGTTGGACCTTCTTCGTGTCCCACACAAAAAACATTTTTCTAAAAAGGGTAAATTCTCCCTTATTCCAAAAAAAAAACAAATGTAAAGGGCATTCTTGGACCAAAACCATCTTTAGTTCCTTTATCTCATCCTTCAAAGAGGAATCCTCAGTTTCAGAAATTAAAAAAAAAATTAATAAGTTTGAAAGATTCATCTCTAGAAAGTGCTTTTAACTGTGGAAATTTCTCTCACTTTGCAAAATCAAGAGAACTCATCAAAAGGTAGGTGCTAAGGAAATAATCTTCTTTAGATGCTGGGACCATGTCATTCACATAGTGTTACTTTTATGACTGGTTATTATTTTATGCTAAAAGTTTGTATGTTAGAAAAGGTTATTTCTTCTTTCTCAAAAGTCCATGTTGTTGGATTCATCATTAGTCCTTCGGATTTGCTTCTCACATCCGATGATTTTAAAAACCACCATCTGATAACTCTCTATCCTATCAGATTCCTCTTTAATCCTTTAGATTTGCTTCTCATGTTTGATAATAACTCTCTATCTTATCGGACTCTTCATCAGTCGTTCAAATTTATTTCTCCCACAAATTTTGATATCCGATGACTTTTAGTAATTTAGATTTGTTCCTCTTAAATATATCGGATGTACATATATCTCACCCAATAGATGACAACCTCTCGAATCTTATATTCAAAATCCAAATAAACCAACCACTCTCAATCTTTTCAATCTTCAAAGTTGCCGGATTCAGGAATCCAATGTCCTCTAAAAATAATTAATCTTTGTTTATTATTAACAACTGTCTAATCAATCATCGGGAAGAAATTTCGAAATTAAACTGTCTCTTCAACCGTCATGATCTTCCTAATCATCCCCAACCTCATAATTATCTTTCTTTCTCTTTTCAAATATAAATACCCTAAACCCCCAAGAATCTTGCGTCATAACCATCAATGGCTCCCAAAGCTACTAGATTTAATCCGACCTTTCACTACAACAAAAAGGGGTTTATAGGACCCTCATTAGTGTCCTAATAAGGTAGTTAAAAGGACTTTTAAGTTTATAGAACAAAAAATGTGTATCTCATCTAAAGGTGTTGTATTAGGTTAATAGGATGAATTTGAGTGTCCTAAAAAACTCTAGGATTATGATACAAATTTCATAGTCCTATAAAATGATTTAAGTAACACTAAAAAGTGTCCTAATAGACTATAATATAGGATACTGTATGTTGTCACAAAATGTTTACATTTAAAAACAGATGCGGGCGTCCCAAAAAATGCTTTTATATGACAAAATTCAATGTCGCTAAAACAATTATATAGTACCAAAATATGTGTCTTAATAAGTTATATAATTATGAAACAAATTTTAGAGTCCTATAAAATGAACTAAGTAATACTAAAAAAGTGTCCTAATAGGCTATAATAATTAACACTAAAAGCGTCCTAAATGACTATAATGCGAGACGCATCATCCAATTATAAAATTCTTCTGTAATATTACATTTAAAAGCATATATGAGAGTGATTCGATAGAAGAAAATACGAAGTTGTATAAGTATTTAAATGAGTATCAACTACCAAGCTATGTATCCATCAGAAAGTTGTATCATGACAAAACTAAGTAACGTACAAGAATAACGCAAATACAAAAATCTTATTGTGCCCTACAAACGAGAGATATCAATCTTTGTCATGTACAACCTACAATTAAAAAACATATATAATAATTTTTTTTACACTTTATCAAGGATTAACATACCAAAGTGAAAGGACAAGGCCATGCGATTGTTGCTCCAATAGCGTCTTCAATTGTAATAAACAATCCATATGGTATAACCAAAACGTTCCCTCCTCTTAATAGCAACCAAAACATGTACCTCACACCAATTTGGACCGATCTCCTTGCCACCAACCAATTCATCTGGATCTAAGCTCTTAACACGTCCTCTTGCCACAATTTTCATGGAATTTATGATGCTCTTAAGATGAACAACATCCCCAACCTACAAAAATGCACGGGAACACTTGAAGTACAACTTTATTCTTCTAAGATTGAAGAACAAGATTCTAAAATGTTCATCAGTCACATGAATACAACTTTATTCTTC
>NW_020201046.1:53715-59904 GCF_001531365.2 Cynara cardunculus var. scolymus
GGGAACACTTGAAGTACAACTTTATTCTTCTAAGATTGAAGAACAAGATTCTAAAATGTTCATCAGTCACATGAATACAACTTTATTCTTCTAGCTAAGGAACTACTTTACCCTGGGATTTAAGTTTTAGAAAGACACGTACCTTTAGAGGTTAAGTTTGGTGGTAGCTTTACGATGATTTATTGATGTCACAGGAACACTTGAAATATTTTCATTTGACCCTCGCATCTCTAATACCATAGCTTTCAGCTCAACTACTTCATTGCTAACATCTTTATATGCTCTTTTCCACAACATGTTCTCCCTATAATAGGCAGAGCGACTTGGCAAGACACCCCATATATCTGAACCTCGAACACCTAGCCCATACATGCGAGCGCTGCAATGTTTGTCTTTTCCCATCACCTTCAAGAATACATCATTAGACCCCTGCTCATCAAGTGAGCCCTCGGGAAGTTGAAAGTTAAGGTCTAGCATTTGTTCCTATAGTCAAATAAATTATCATAACAAATATGATAAAACTTGTGAAAGCTAATCTACAGTTCAAGTAAAACTTGCATATGTAATCGACAAATTGTAAATATAACATACAATAGCATTTGCAGCTTCGACATTTTTGGCAATGTCGTTTTTAGAAAAACATGCAACAAACAACTCCAATCGACTAGGTTCACGTCCCGACGAAGATTCCTGTAACAACCTAGATATATATATATATATATATATATAGGTAAATACATATGCATATTACATCAACTATATGAATAACTACATTACCTTTAGTTCTTCACGAACTCGAGCATAACTTATTTTCCCTGTAATTTGCATCATCTTCTTATATCCCCTACTATTCTTATTTCTTTCACTGATTTTCTGAAAATGGCATATAAGGCTATAAGCTAGAAGTGGATAAATTATATATCCATGAAAACAAGCAAATTCACAAAAAAGTTTTCTAATAGACAAATGTAAAAAGAATATAACAGATGTTAAAAACCTAATGAAGATATCATATGGAAGACTAACACCCGATCAGAACACACTCACTAACAAGCAAATAGCCAGCAAACAGTCCCTCAAAACAAGAAAAAAACTAACACTAATACTTTATAATATTTTTATAAAAAATGACTACGAAATTACGATTTTTTATAGGATTTGCCACACAAAAACAGCGAGCAAACAGTCCCTCAAAGCAAAGTATAGACACTTTCAGTTTGTTTTGAAATGATATACCTTAGCATCTTCTTTGTTCCAGTTATCAATAAGGTTCATCCATTGATCCGGACGAACTCTCTAAGACTTAGACTTTATTTGCTCTTATAGTGATAGAGATGGATCATACTAATCTTTCTTTATTCTTGCCCTCCAATTTCTCACCTTCTTTGCAAATGATTTTAAAATCCAATCATCGGATCCCGGTGGAAGATCAAATTTTATGTAACAAACAAGAAACAGTTAGATAATAATAACATGATATATCAAATTTACGTCAAGTATACCTCTATAAAGTTTAGTAATATTCCTTTCTTAGTTGTGCTAACTTGATGCCATAAAATATCAACTGGACAATACTTTCCACTTCTTGCCAAAGATCCCATGAAATGACTCAAATTATCAGTAGTTTCCTTGTCAACTGGTTGGCCATATTCATTGAACAGAATTGGAATACGATCCCCTTCTTCTCGAGCCCAAATACTTGGCATATATGTTGGCCCTCTAACTCATCTATGTGAGCTTCAATCAATAACTAAAATAAGAAAAGTGGATAATTTTTTAAATTTATCATTGAAAAATAATTATACTAGTCCCCAAAAGATGACACATATCTACATACACATCACATATACCTGTATCATCAACAAAATGGCTAAAGTCTATGTCACATATGTCTTCTTGAACTTGTTGACTGTAATATTTGGTTTTTTATTAAGTAAGTAGTTATATATATATATATATGTGGGGTGTAAGTAATTTTGGAGGTGTGTGAGTGTGTTTTCATTTGGCGGCTATGCACTTGCTATAAATACCAAGTGCATATGAATGAAAAGAGGTTGTTGAATGAGTTTTTTTTAGAAAAATTGAGAGAAGGGTAAAGCCGCAGACTTTAAACTGGTCAAAGGCAAAACAAGGTGAGTGTTATAAGCTTTGAAGTATCAATTGTTTGTATAACAATTTAATTGCTTTTAGTACTGGCTTATTATGATTTAGCGTAAATATTGTGCAGATATAATCTAAACCAGACAAGTGATGTCCGGATTCCACCTAAACCGGCCAAGGCATGTCTGATATAATCTAAACCGAACAAGCGATGTTCGGGTTCACCCTAAACCGCTCAAAAGTTTGCCCAAGTATTTTCTAAACTGGTCAAGTGTCATCCGGTTTATATCTTAAACCGGTCAAGGGTTGTTCGGATTAATGGCTTAATCGCTCAAGTATTAAGCAGTTTAAACCTAAACCGCCTAAGTGTCAACCGGGGTAACCTTAAACCACAAAGCATCATCCAATTGTTGTCCAGATTAGTTCTCCGGACAGTGTTGTCCAGATTAGTTCTCCGGACAGTGTTGTCCGGATTACATCTCCGGATGATTGTTCGGATTTCATATCCGGTTGATTTTATTTCACTACTGGTTTATTCATAACCACGAGAGAGATGTAATGGCGGTGTAGCCGCGAGAGAGATGTAATGGCTGTGTAACCGCGAGAGGAAAAGAATATATAATAAATATAGATAAAATTATGTCTGTACAGGTTTGATTCTAAACTGTTAGTTTGGAATATAAGTTATTTGTTTGTGATTGGTACACTCACTAGACCTTTTGGGTCTAATGCTCAGTTGTTGGACTAACCTGTTTTGCAGGTCATCATACATCACAAGATAAAGGCAAGGGGAAAGTTTGAACGATGATATTTAGATGCCCATAAATGTGTTAAACAAAGTTTTTGTTAGCCCATGTTTTGTAAACAATATTTGATTCTGTTTTATGATTATAATTATGTGGATTATCTGTACGTGGAAATTGTGGGTTGTTACAGTTGGTATCAGAGCCTTAGTTTAAGGGATCTGGGTATTTGCGAAATACTTAGACTTAAACTGGAGGTGTGGAAATTATGATAATAGGTTTCACTGGGACTATGAACATGGGAATATGTTATAGCTGAACCTATTGTGAAAAAATTAGATTATATATGATTGATATAATCTTGAGTTATGGATAGACTTGAGGATAAACGTGTTATTATGTTTTGATTATGTGAATAATCATATATGTTTAAATGTGACAGAAAGAGACGTACAACTGAGATATGACAGATAATCCTAATCAATCCGAAAGGACCTTTACCGATTATGGAAGAGGTCAGGGAAGAAGAAATGTAACCCAATGAGAAGACCGGAAAATGTGATGACAATAGAAACGTGAAGTCGTAGTAGGGGTCGAGGAAGAGGGAGAAATACTAGACAAGAAACTCGTATGGAATAGGAACTATCGGCACAAGAAAGTTCAATGTCTGGTCGTGGAAGAGGAAGAGCAAGGGGTGGACATAATGTTACTGATCCCAAATTTATTATTCAGGAAATGCTAGCAGCTGCGTTGGGAAAATTCCAAGAGAGTTTGGTGAATTTGTTGGCACGTTCGGTTCCAAATAACCCAGAAATAATAAGGGATCCTGAACGTCAGGAGGAAGCCGGAGCTAGTTGTTATAACCAGGATTGAGACAACCTGGGTTGAGGTAATTTATACAYGTTTATTATGTGGATTATGTGAAATATGCATATCTAAGTAGAAATGCATGAACTATATATGTGAACATGATATTGTGCATGCATATATGTGAAAAGATGGCATGACATATATGATTTATACATGTATGCATGCGGTGTGAAGCATACATGAGGTGGTGCATATTTGTGATAAGTTATTCTGATGGAAACATTATTATATTCAAAAACTTATACCTTCATGGTTAAGAAACGATGAATTTTATAATGAAAAACCCACCACCCAAGATTATTTCTATTGGTTAAAGCTTTCACCGCCTATGAGTTTTATAATTAAAATAATCTTCACCGCCATGGTGAGAGTATTTAAAGAAATAAAAAGATAAGATTCTATCTAATCATTTCATTTTGAAGAAAAATCTGTTGAAAGAGAAAAAGAGTGTTGTGGCGGTGAGAAGTGTTCTTGAACAAATCTTTTGTTCAAAGCTGTTTGGAGAGCTTGTGATTTGCTGTGTGTTTTAAAAACTGCAGAAACTGTGATTATTAAGGTGAGTTTTCAAAATACTGTTGATTATACACTATGAGTTTTTGATGATTAAAACCTTTATATATTTTGTTATATAAACTACTGGGTCTTTATGTTGGTTTTGAAGAAAAGATGGTAAAACTATTTTGATAGTTTAAAGGTGTTATTGTTATATATTTGAATATTAAAAAACTGTGTTGGGAAGGATAAAGAAGGGATTGCTTCTTTAAAACAGTTGGAAATGATATCCTGTTTTGATGATTTAAAAGGGATATGATTTTTTTTTTGGAAATCATTGAAAGAATACATTGTTCTTGAGTTTGAAAGGTTTTAATGATAAAACTGTTGGTTGAAAACTATAGAGAATATTCTTTTAAGACGATTGTGATTTTGATCTGTCTTCATTTGGAATTAATCTATAGATTTTATGGATAAAACTATAAATGAGGATTCGATAAGATGGTTGTGACTGCGGTCCTTGATCCGAACTAGTTCATAGAGTTTGAAGAAGAAATAAGGGTGACATATCAAGGAGAGGTGTCCTTTGGAATAAGGGTGACATATCAAGGAGAGGTGTCTTTTGGAATAAGGGTGGCATATCAAGGAGATGTGTCTTTTGTAATAAGGGTGGCATATTAAGGAAAGGTGTCTTTTGGATATAAGGGCGGCAATTGTGTGTGAATATTATAGCTCTTACTATTATGTCCTTTAAGACTACAATAGATTTGAGTCCTTACTTCTTTGTGATTTGAGAACTCAAAAATATTGTTCTTATTAGAAATAATAGCATTGATGTTATTGAGAAGGGGAAAACTTGGCCTATGGCCATTGATATTGGTTAAGAGTGTTTTGGAACAGAATGGTCATTTTTATGAGGAATCAGAGGGGCTCTGGTTTTTCCTTGTAAGGAACCAGAAGGGCTCTCGTTGGTCCTCATTATCAGACCAGAGGATTCTGCTTATTGATTTGGAGAATGAGCAAGTTTTTACTAAATGTACTAATTGGACCAGAGGCTTTGTATCTATTGATAAGAGCTTCTATGTCAAAATCATATTTTTAGAAGTTTTAAGAAAAGGATTTTTATACCTAGAATCTTTTTATGAAAAATAGACCAAAGAAGCTCTGGTTGGCTTACACGTTGAACCAGAGGGGCTCTGGTTGATCATGTCTTTTGGAACCAGAAGCTCTAGTTAGTTCAACCAGAGACTCTGGTAGAACATGAACTCTTCATAATTACTCTTTTTATGAAAAAGGCTATCTTATTGATTGAAAATTTAAATAAAGACCATTTTAAGAAATTATATGTCAGAAGTTCTGGTTAGTGCAACCAGAGGCTCTGGTAGAGGAACCCGAAGCTCTGGAAGAGAGACCAAAGGGGCTCTGGTCGAGGAACCAGAAGCCCTGGAAGAGAGACCAGAGGGGTTCTGGTCCTGGTTCTTGAAATATATTCCAAGTGTGGTTTGGAACCAGAGGCTCGATGGACCAAAACAGAATCTGATTTTATTCCGCATGTTGTGAAATGATTATTTGATAAATGTTTTGGTGATCTTCACCCTGCATTACATAAAAGGGAATCTCACTAGACATTCAAATCTAACCCTCATTGCGTGTTTTCAAAAATATGTGTACAGGTAATGATAATAAGGGAAAGAGCATTATGTGAATTACTTCCCTATGTGCTTAGCTGTTTTGGAAGCATAGATGCTACGATGCAAGAACATGTACTTTTGGAATTTTTGGCTTGCGTATTTTATATTATAGACTCTTGTATCAAGGACCTATGTGGGGGAAAACATGTATTCACTATATAAAATATGTGTTATATGCAATGTAAGGATTGGGGGTGTTACAGAGATGGTATCAGAGCCTGAGTTTAAAGAATTTAGGTATTCATATGCATGATACCTAGACTTAAACTATTTCATTGCATATTAGGGTCCCA
>NW_020201046.1:60534-61964 GCF_001531365.2 Cynara cardunculus var. scolymus
AAATCAAATGCGTTATTTTGGTGGGAAGTAGAATCCTTAGCTAGAACAGATATTTTGCAAACAATGACATGGCTAGAGTTTGTCAACAGATTCAAGGAGCAATTTTGCTCAAAAGCTGCCATTAGGCAAATGGAAGAAGACTTTCTAAAATTGGAACAAAGAGACAGAACTGTAAAGGAATATACAGAGAAATCATCGAATATTCAAGATTTGCAGAACATTATATTTCCTCAGAATCTAGAAAAGTGGAAATGTATATTTGGGGATTGAAACCATCAATCCGAGAATTTGTCATAGCCATGAATCCAGCTACATTTTCATTGACCGTTGACGCAGCGGAGGTAACAGTAAAAAACAAGAACAGACACGAAGAAGGGAAAGCAATAGAAAAGAGGAAATGGGAAGGCCCATCAACCGGATACAAAGGACCAAAAGTTGTAAAGCATGGAAACAGGCCCATACAAAGATTCAATGAAAGGACTTGTCCCCGATGTCATCAAGTTCATCAGGGAGAATGCAGGATTGAGCTAAGGAAATGTTATAAATGTGGTAAAACAGGTCATTTGTCGAATGTTTGCCCAACAGTTAAAAGGTGTTTTAATTGTAATTCTCCATATCACCTTAGACCAAATTGTCCACAATTAAAAGCCCCACAGTTAACCATGGGGAGCAATACATCAACAGGACGAGGAAGACTAATTATGGGCAGAGGAGCAACGGGTGGGGCGCGGGGTCGATCTTTTCAAATGACCAAACATGAAGCAGAAACTACACCCGATGTAGTAACAGGTACATTTTTCGTGAACTCCTGACATGCCAAAGTATTATTTGACTCGGGTGCAAACTTCTCATTTGTATCCCCATCGTTTGCCTTTTGTGCTCGTATGAATTCTATGCCACTTGACGATAAGTTAGTAGTTAATACTGCTAACGGTCAAGTATCTATGAGTTATGTGTTTAAAAATTGCACTATCGTGATTGAGGATTGTGAGCTACCCATTCGATTGTTTCCCATGCCTATGAAGGAATTTGATGTGGTAGTAGGAATGGATTGGTTGGCAGAAAATAAGGCTAGCATCATTTGCAATGAAAAGATGATTAGAATTATGTTACCTAATAGAGGGACACTTGTAATTTATGGTGATCATTAGGATCATCGTACCAGTTTGCTATCTGTGATGAAAGCCAGAAAATGTATCCAAAAGAAATGCCAAGGATTTTTAGCATACATAATTGATGACAAGAAAGAAAAGAGTAAAACAAGAATTAATTTCGGTTGTCAGTGAATATCCTGAAGTCTTTCCAGAAGACTTGTCAAGGCTACCTCCAGATAGAATTATTGAATTTCGGATTAATTTGATACCTGGAGCAGCACCTGTAGCAAAAGCACCGTATAGATTAGCTCCATCAGAATTAAAAGAACTAGTTAC
>NW_020201046.1:63534-66435 GCF_001531365.2 Cynara cardunculus var. scolymus
GAAAGTCTGCAAAGAGCTTTGGGATCACAAATCAGACTAAGTACGACTTATCACCCATAAACAGATGGACAAAGTGAAAGAACCATCCAAACTCTCGAAGACATGTTAAGATCTTGTGTCATCGACTTCGGGGGATCATGGGAAGAACATTTACTGTTGATAGAATTTTCCTACAATAATAGTTATCACTCCAGCATCCAAGCGGCACCTTATGAAGTCCTATATGGAAGAAAATGTCGAACGCCGTTGTGTTGGAATGAGGTAGGTGAAAAACAATTGACAGGTCCCGAGATTGTGCAAGTAACGTCTGAAAAGATTGACCATATTCGAGCAAAAATCAAAACTGCCCAGGATCGATAGAAAAGTTATGCCGACAAACAAAGAAAACTGATTGAATTTAACGTAGGTGACTTTGTAATGTTAAAAGTATCTCCATGAAAAGGTGTTATGAGATTTGGGAAGAAAGGTAAGCTTAGTCCAAGGTATATTGGACCATTCAGAATTTGCAAGAGAATTGGACCGGTAGCTTATCAGTTGGAATTACCAGAAGAAYKCCGYTTAATTCACAACACCTTTCATGTATCAAATCTACGCAAATGTTTGGCAGACTCAAGTTTGGCAATACCACTTCCTGAGATTAAACTTGACAATAAGCTGAGTTTTATCGAGACACCAGAGGCAGTAACTGACAGAAAGACCAGAGTATTGAGAAACAAGGAGATCAGTTTAGTAAAAGTGCAGTGGCATTTTCATAAGGGTTCAGAAGCAACTTGGGAATTAGAATCTAACATGAGAACCCAATATCCGTGGTTATTTCAATGAGTGAATTCCGGGACGGAATTCTTTTAAGGGGGGAAGAATGTTATAACCAGGATTGAGACAACCTGGGTTGAGGTAATTTATACATGTTTATTATGTGGATTACGTGAAATATGTATATCTAAGTAGAAATGCATGAACTATATATGTGAACATGATATTGTGCATGTATATATGTGAAAAGATGGCATGACATATATGAATTATACATGTATGCATGTGGTGTGAAGCATACATGAGGTGGTGCATATTTGTGATAAGTTATTCTGGTGGAAACATTTTTATATTCAAAAACTTATACCATCATGGTTAAGAAACCATGAATTTTATAATGAAAAACCCACCACCCAAGATTATTTCTATTGGTTAAAACTTTCACCGCCTATGAGTTTTATAATTAAAATAATCTTCACAGTCATGGTGAGAGTATTTAAAGAAATAAAAAGATAAGATTCTATCTTATCATTTCATTTTGAAGAAAAATCTGTTGAAAGAGAAAAAAGGTGTTGTGGCGGTGAGAAGTGTTTTTGAACAAATCTTTTGTTCAAAGCTGTTTGGAGAGCTTGTGATTTGCTGTGTGTTTTAAAAACTGCAGAAACTGTGATTATTAAGGTGAGTTTTTAAAATATTGTTGATTATACACTATGAGATTTTGATGATTAAAACCTTTATATATTTTGTTATATAAACTACTGGGTCTTTATGTTGGTTTTGAAGAAAAGATGGTAAAACTATTTTGATATTTTAAAGGTGTTATTGTTATATATTTGAATATTAAAAAACTGTGCTGGAAAGGATAAAGAAGGGATTGCTTCTTTAAAACAGTTTTGGAAATGATATCATGTTTTGAGGATTTAAAAGGAATATGATGTTTTTTTTCGAAATCAATGAAAGAATAGATTGTTCTTGAGTTTGAAAGGTTTTAATGATAAAACTATTGGTTGAAAACTATAGAGAATATTCTTTTAAGACGATTGTGATTTTGATCTGTCTTCATTTGGAATTAATCTATAGATTTTATGGATAAAACTATGAATGAGGATTCGATAAGATGGTTGTGACTACGGTCCTTTATCCGTACTAGTTCATAGATTTTGAAGAAGAAATAAGGGTGGCATATCAAGGAGAGGTGTCCTTTTGAATAACGGTGGCATATCAAAGAGAGGTGTCTTTTGGAATAAGGGTGGTATATTAAGGAGAAGTGTTTTGGATATAAGGGTGGCAATTGTGTGTGAATATTATAACTCTTACTATTATGTCTTTTAAGACTACAATAGATTTGAGTCCATACTTCTTTGTGATTTGAGAACTCAAAGATATTGTTCTTATTAGAAATAATAGCATTGATGTTATTGAGAAGAGGAAAACTTGGCCTATGGCCATTGATATTGGTTAAGAGTTTTTTGGAACAGAATGGTCATTTTTATGAAGAATCAGAGGGGCTCTGGTTGTTCCTTGTAAGGAACCAGAGGGGCTCTCGTTAGTGTTCATTATCGGACCAGAGGATTCTGGTTATTGATTTGGAGAATGAGCAAGTTTTTACTAAATTTACTAACTGGACCAGAGGCTCTGTATCTATTGATAAGAGCTTCTATGTCAAAATCATATTTTTAGAAGTTTTAATAAAAGGATTTTTTTACTTAGAATCTTTTTATGAAAAACAGACCAGAGAAGCTCTGGTTGGCTTATATGTTGAACTAGAGGGGCTCTGGTTGATCATGTCTTTTGGAATCAGAAGCTCTGGTTAGTTCAACCAGAGGCTCTCGTCGAACATGAACTCTTCATAATTACTCTTTTTATGAAAAAAGACTATCTTATTGATTGAAAGTTTAACTAAAGACCATTTTAAGAAATTATATGTTAGAAGTTTTGGTTAGTGCAACCAGAGGCTCTGGTCGAGGAACTAGAAGCTCTGGAAGAGAGACCAGAGGGGCTCTGGTCGAGGAACCAGAAGCCCTGGAAGAGAGACTAGAGGGATTCTGGTCCTGGTTATTGAAATATATTCCAAGTGTGGTTTGAAACCAGAGGCTCGATGGACCAAAACAGAATATGATTTTATTCCGCATGTTGTGAAATGATTAT
>NW_020201046.1:66635-84106 GCF_001531365.2 Cynara cardunculus var. scolymus
GACCTATGTGGGGGAAAACATGTATTCACTATATAAAATATGTGTTTTATGCAATGTAAGGATTGGGGGTGTTACACTAGTACACCGGTAACTGGTACATTTGTGCCCCTTACTTCATCCTCAGTTCATAAAGGAGGGGATATTAAAATGTTTCTTGCTTGCAAACCTCCTAAATTCTCTGGTGAACGTGATCCTGTTAAAGCCATGTGTTGGCTTAAAGAAATTGAGCTAAGTCTGCTGATCAGTAAAAGTGCAGAAGAAGAGAAAGTTATGTTTGATGTATCCCGATTGAGGTCAAGTGCTTTGTACTGGTGGGAAGTTCTGTCAAGTTTGGATCCAAACATTTTGAAAACCATGTTATGGGAGGAATTTGTAATCAAGTTTAAAATGCAATATTGTCCTGAAGCGGCAGTACGGAAACTAGAAGATGATTTCCTTCGACTAGAACAAGGAAATATGTCAGTTCGTCAATACACAGAAGTCTTCATGGAACAATCCCGATTTGCTGAAGCTTACATTATATCAGAAAATAGTAAAGTGAGAAAGTACATCTGGGGTTCGGAGTCTAATCTTCGGAAGTATGTGATATCAAGGAATCCGACAACATTTCAAGCAGCAGTTGACGCTGCTGAGATACTAGAACAAGACATCAATCGACAACCACAAGAAAGGGTTGGAGATAAAAGAAAAGGGGAAGCTGCAACGACTGATTTCCGTAGACCAAGGTTTATGGAAAGTTTGAATCGACCAGTTCCAAAGTTTGCTGATAAGGCATGTACACGATGTCATAAGGTACATCAAGGAAATTGCAATACCGAGTCATGAGTATGTTTTAAATGTCAGGAACCAGGACATATAGCTCGAAACTGTCGAATGGTGCGAAGATGTTTTACTTGTAATTTCTCTCAGCATGTCAATGTTGATTGTCCACAAGCTAAGGGACGAGGGTCTGGTTTTGTTGGGGGTCGAGGATCTGGATATTCAGGAGGCCGAGGATATGGTTATGTTCCAACAGGACGTGGGCCAACGGATAACAGTGTTAATCCAAGTGGTCGAGGAGAAATAAGACGTGGGGAGTCAAATGCTAAAGGGAGAGCCTTTCAGATGACGAGAGGCGAGGCGGAAGAGCATCCTGAAGTGGTGACATGTACATTCCTTGTTAATTCAGTATGTGCCAAAGTTTTATTTGACTTGGGTGCAAATCGTTCTTTTGTATCACCGTCGTTTGTTAACTGCGCACATTTAGAATCTAAAGCGTTAAGTGAAGATTTAATTATGGAAACAGCAAACGATAGTGAAGTTTTGGTTAAGGAAAGGATAGATGAATGTTTTTTAAGTATAGAAAGGTGTGAGGTGCCTATACAATTATTTCCTTTACCTTTAAGGGAATTTGATATAATTATAGGCATAGATTGGTTAGCTGAAAATCAAGCTAACATAATCTGCAATGAAAATATGATCCATATAGATTTACCGGAAAAAAGAAAGGTTGTAATTTATGGGGATCGACGAGATCGCTACTCCAGTCTTATCTCAGTTTTATAGGCTCGGAAATATGTACGAAAGGGATGTACTAGTTTTCTTGCCTATGTCATTGACATCAAGAAAGAGAAAGAAAAGATGGAGTATATTCCAGTTGTGAGAGAATTTCCTGAGGTATTTCCAGAAGATTTGATAAGTCTACCTCCGGATCGAACGATTGAATTTCAAATTGAATTACTTCCTGGAGAAGCACCTGTTGCACGTGTACCATATAGATTAGCTCATTCCGAGTTAAAGGAGTTAATGTCTCAATTGAAAGAATTGTTGGATAAAGGTTTTATCCGACCAAGTACTTCTCCATGGGGTGCGCCAGTATTGTTTGTAAAGAAAAAGGATGGATCAATGAGAATGTGCATTGATTACCAGGAGCTGAATAAATTGACAATCAAAAATAAGTATCCTCTCCCAAGAATTGATGATTTATTTGATCAATTGGTTGGGGCTACTTATTTTTCGAAAATTGATATACGGTTTGGTTATCATCAATTGAAGATTCGGAATGAAGATGTGTCGAAAACAGCATTTCGTACATGTTATGGTCATTACGAATTTCTGGTTATGCCGTTTGGACTCACAAATGCGCCTGAAGCTTTTATGGATATGATGAATAGGGTATGTCGTCCCTATCTTGATAAATTTGTGATTGTCTTCATTGATGATATTTTAATATACTCTCGGTCGGAAGAAGAGCATGCTCATCATTTGAGATTACTCCTGAAATTGCTGAAGCAATAAAGACTGTATGCTAAAATGTCAAAACATGAATTTTGGTTGCGAGAGGTTCAGTTTTTGGGACATGTTATTTCTAAAGAAGGCATTAAAGTGGATCCTCTGAAAATTGAAGCTATTGAAAAATGGGAAGCTCCAAAGACTGCAACTGAAATCAGAAGTTTTCTTGGATTGGCTGGGTATTATCGTAAGTTTATACAAGATTTCTCCTGTATAGCTACTCCATTAACAAAGCTAACAAAGAAAAATGTGAAATATGAGTGGAATGAAGCACAAGCTCAGGCCTTTCAGATGTTAAAGGATAAGTTATGCAGTGCACCAATTCTATCTTTGCTAGATGGAATGGAAGATTTTGTGGTATATAGTGACGCGTCAAAGATGGGTTTGGGTTGTGTACTGATGCAACGTGGAAAGGTAATAGCTTATGCTTCAAGACAGTTAAAAGATCATGAAAGACAATATCCTACTCATGATATGGAATTGGCGGCGGTAGTGTTCGCTTTGAAGATATGGAGGCACTATCTATACGGAACGAAATGTAAAATTTTCACAGATCATAAGAGCTTGCAACATCTGTTCCATCAGAAAGAACTGAATATGTGTCAAAGACGATGGTTGGAGTTGGTTAGTGATTATGATTGTGAAATTTTGTATCATCCAGGAAAGGCAAACGTAGTGGCCGATGCTTTAAGCCGACAAGAGAAAAGTGGAACTATCAATGCTGTAGTTCTCCGAGTTGATTTACTACCAAATATTCAGAAAGAATTATAAGAGTTTCAACATGAGGCCATGAAAGAAGATAAGATTAAACATGAAAGATTGGGTGGATTAATATCTAAACTGGTGAGAGATGGCAGAGAATTTTGGAATTTCTAGAACAGAATTTGGGTACCATGCTATGGTGATCTCAGGAAACGTAATTTGAGTGAGGCACATAAGTCACGTTTTGCAATTCATTCAGGTACAAATAAAATGTATCGGGATCTAAAGCAACATTATTGGTGGCCAGGTATGAAGAAAGATATAGCTAAACATGTTGAACAATGCATGACATGTCTTCAGGTAAAGATTGAACACCAACGCCCTTATGGTAAGTTACAATCCTTAGAAATTCCAGTTTGGAAGTGGGATCACATCACTATGGATTTCATAACCAAATTGCCAAGGACATTAAAAGGTTATGATGCCATATGGGTGATAGTAGATCGGTTATCCAAATCTGCAAATTTCTTACCTATGAAAGAATCATATTCGATGGAAAGATTGGCAAAACTATACATTGATGAGGTAGTAACATGTCATGGTGTTCCTCTATCAATTATTTCTGATAGGGATAGCTGGTTATGTTTTGGAAGAGTTTCCAAAGAGAGATGGGTTCACATATTAAGCTAATTACAACTTATCATCCTCAAACTGATGGACAAAGTGAATGAACTATCCAAACTTTAGAAGATATGCTTAGAGCATGTGTAATTGATTTTGGAGGATCATGGGATAATCATTTGGCTCTGGTGGAATTTGCGTACAACAATAGTTATCATTCAAGTATTCAAGCTGCACCTTTCAAGATTCTGTATGGACGAAAATGTCGAACTTCTTTGTGTTGGAATGAAATAGGTGAAAAACAGTTGGCTGGACCTGAATTAGTTCAATAAACCGCAGATAAAATTGGCTTGATACGAGAACGAATGAAAGTGGCACAAGATAGACAAAGAAGYTATGCAKATAAACGTCGGAAGCCGATTGAGTTCCAAGTGGGTGATAGAGTAATGTTAAAGATATTACCTTGGAAAAAATGGTACATTTTGGGAAAAAGGGGAAGTTAAGTCCAAGGTATGTTGGACCATGTCCTATTATTGGAAAGGTTGGGGAAGTGGCCTACAAATTAGAACTTCCTTTGGAGTTAAGTGGAATTCATGACACTTTTCTTGTGTCTAATTTGAGGAAGTGTCTAATAAGTCCAGATGCAGCAGTGCCACTACCTGAAATTAAGGTTGATGAGAGATTGTGCTTTGAAGAAACCCCTAAACTTATTACTGACTTCAAAGTAAAGAAATTGTGGAATAAAGAAATTGGGTTAGTAAAGGTTCAGTGGCCTTATCATAAAGGACCAGATGCCAGCTGGGAATCAGAATAAAAAATGCGAAAGAAGTATCCTCATTTGTTTACTTAATGGAATTCCGGGACGGAATTCTTTTAAGGAGGGAATATTGTAATATTTGGTTTTTTATTAAGTACTTATATATATAAATATATATATATATATATATATATATATATATGTGTGTGGGGGGGTTTCATTTGGCGGCTATGCACTTGCTATAAATAGCAAGTGCATATGAATGAAAAGAGGTTGTTGAATGAGTTTTCTTTAAAAAAATTGAGAGAAGAGTAAAATCGCAGACTTTAAACTGGTCAAAAGCAAAACAAGGTGAGTGTTATAAGCTTTGAAGTATCAATTGTTTGTATAACAATTTAATTGCTTTTAGAACTGGCTTGTTATGATTTAGCATAAATATTGTGCGAATATAATCTAAACCAGACAAGTGATGTCCGGATTCCACCTAAACCGGCCAAGGCGTGTCCGATATAATATAAACCGAACAAGAGATGTCCGAGTTCACCCTAAACCGCTCAAACGTTCGCCCAATTATTTTCTAAACCGGTCAAGTGTCATCCGGTTTACATCTTAAACCGGTCAAGGGTTGTTTGAATTAATGGCTTAATCGCTCAAGTATTAAGCGGTTTAAACCTAAACCGCCTAAGTGTCAACCAAGGTAACCTTAAACACAAAGCATCATCCAAGTGTTGTCCGGATTACATCTCCGGATGATTGTCCGGATTTCATATCCGTTTGATTTTATTTCACTACTGGTTTATTCATAACCGCGAGAGAGATGTAATAGCGGTGTAACCTCGAGAGAGAGATAATGGCGGTGTAACCGCGAGAAAGAGGTAATGGCGGTGTAACCACGAGAGAGAGGTAATGGCGGTGTAATCGCGAGAGAGATGTAATGGCGGTGTAACCGTGAGAGAGATGTAATAGCGGTGTAACCGCGAGTGGAAAAGAATCTATAATAAATATAGATAAAAGGTTTATGTCTGTACAGGTTTGATTCTAAACTGTTAGTTTGGAATATAAGTTATTTGTACGTAACTGGTACACTCACTAGACCTTTTGGGTCTAATGCTCAGTTGTTGGACTAACCTATTTTGCAGGTCATCATACATCGCAAGATAAAGGCAAGGGGAAAGTTTGAACGATGATGTTTAGATGCGCATAAATGTATTAAACAAAGTTTTTGTTAGCCCATGTTTTGTAAACAATGTTACATTCTGTTTTATGAATATGATTATGTGGATTATCTGTATGTGAAATTGTGGGTTGTTACATTGACTACTATTCCCATGAGTCAAATTCACTTCGTTGTTCATCCTTAAAGACATTGCTAGCAAAAATCCAAAGATAAATAATAAACTGAACTAAAAATTCACAATGCAAATAACTAGTTCTTACACATAATAACCAAAGTCAAGACAATGCATCAAATATCCTCATCTCCATCTAAAATTGGGATATCTTTGTCAACAATAATTCCACTAAAACCTTCTCTAGTCAAATCAATGTCCATACTTTCATCGACTTGAGGACGACTAACGGCTTCACTTTGCAAGTATGTATCAACATGATCAAGACATGGTTGTTCATTCATGTCATAAAAATCTCTAGCTGTTGTCTTGATCATAACTTGCCACTCTTTGTCAACAGGGTCCGCCACGTAGAACACTTGTTGAGCTTGACAAGCTAGTATAAAAGGTTCATTATGAGGCTTCAAGCTTTAAAATTAAGTAGAGTAAACCCATTCTCATCTTCCCTTTTTCTTTTACCGGTTGAGATCCAATCACAATCAAACAACACTACTTTTTTGTCAATCGAATACTGTAATTCAATAATATCTCTGAAGAGTCCATAGTAGGTTACATCTCCCATAATAGGATTGTTATCTCTAACGCTCGAGAAGCTATTTGTCCTTGCATCAAGCACAACTCCACTATTTTGTGTTTTCCTTTTCTGCTCAAGTTCTTGCTTGTGAAATCTAAAACCATTTATAATAAATCCCTTATATTTTTTTACAACCTCAATAGGGCCACCTGCCAAGGCCCTTAGTTCCTCTGTGATTCGTTAATCCCCTAAAGTATGCAATGTCTCAACCTGAGTATGATTACATAAAATATTATAATTTAAAAAGCACTTGGCATAAATTATAAAATGTAATATGATAATTTAATTTAATCATTACTTACATGATTTTGGAACCATAATGCAAAAGTTTTACCATGAATACGTTGCAATTCATGCTCACGTAATCGTCGATTTTGATCACGGACAATATTTAGATGTTCGCTGTATAAGTATATAGTGTTAAAAGACTCTACACTAATTGTACTAAAATTCATGAGATATAATTGTTGACTTACATGATGAATTCATTGACTTTGTTGCAATTAAACAACACATATGAGTGTGCTTTAGCCAAAGTTTCAAGGTCCAGTGTTTGTGTCTCTACAGCTCCCATACAACGACCCGACATCGAGAAGAGAGGTAAAACACCCCGACAACCACCATCATCATAATTTCGACTTGTCCAATTATGTCTAGACCCAATATTATCATATAAGTATAATGAACAAAAGAAAAGACACTCTTCAGCTAGATATCTTTCTGCAATCGAACCCTCGGCTTTACTTCTATTTCGAACATAAGATTTCAATGTGGACAAATACCTAGAAATTCATAAAATGAAAAAGTTAAAATAATAATAATAATACTTGTAAGGTAATATTAATAAATTTTTTTAAAAAAATACATACCTCTCGATTGAATACATCCAACGGTAATGAACTGGACCGCCTATTTTGTCCTCTGACGCAAGGGTGAACTGAAAGGATGAACCACGACATCGAAGAACGGTGGCGGGAAAATCCTCTCTAGCTCGCAAAGAGTTTTTCCGATCTCGTTTTCTAGTTCAACCAAATCTTGAGGTCTAAGAACTTTTGAGCATAACTGTCTATAGTAACGACATAATTTCATCAAAGGAAAGCGAACATGCTTAGGTAAAACTTTTCGCAAGGCAAGCGAAAGCAATTGCTGCATCAAAATATGATTATCATGACTTTTAAGCTTAAGAATTTTTGGAGGTTTTACTTGCACGCATCTTGATATGTTAGATGCATATCCATCCGACACTTTCACCTTTTTTAAGACTTTATAAAATATTTCCTTCTCCTTCTTATCCATTGAGAAACAAGCTAGAGGCAGGGACACTTTATCGTTATCGTATGCTTTAGGATGACGTTCAGGTCTAATGCCCATTTCTTGTAAATCAAGACGTGCCTTTATATGACTTTAGTCTTTCCATCCAAATTCATCAAGGTGCCAATCACACTATTACAAACATTCTTTTCGATATGCATCACATCAAGATTGTGGCATAGCAAATTATCTTTCCAATATGGTAACTCAAATAAAATACTTCACTTCTTCTAGTTAAATGGAAGATTTGAATTATCCTTCACTAGTTTTCCTAATTTAATTTCGTACACATTTAACTCATCAAGTATATCAAACCCTGTTAAGCGGCGTGGCGGCCTTTCATGTTCTTCAGTGCCATCAAAAGACTTCTTGTCTCTTCGAAAAACATGTCTTTTTGGCAAAAATCGACGATGCCCCATGTAACAGTATTTTCCTCCATGCTTTAGTCGTTGTGATTTTGTATGCTTATGGCAACAAGGACATGCTAGTTGACCTTTAGTGCTCCACCCAGATAAATTAGCATAAGCAGGAAAGTCACTTATGGTCCACAACAAAGAGGCATGCATTTGAAAGTTATTCTTGGTTGATGCATCATAAGTATTCACTCCAACATCCCATAACTCCTTTAACTCCTCCACTAAAGGTTCTAAATAGACATCTATGTTATTTCCAGAAGCAGAGGGTCCAAGTATAAGCAATGATAGAATAAAATAAGGTTGTTTCATGCACATCCATGGTGGCAATTAAGTTATATGGCATTAAAACCATAGGCCATGTACTATGAGAAACACTCATAATCCTAAAAGGATTGAACCCATCAGTTGCTAAACCAAGTCTAACCTTTCGAGGCACCATGGCAAAATCAGGATATTGGAAATCAAATGCTTTCCAAGCTGGGGAATCTGCAGGATGTCTCAAACAACCATCTCTAGTACGACTCTCCTCATGCCATCTCATGGAGACAACAGTTTTGGAAACATATATAGCCTTTGCAACCTTGGTTTGAGCATTTGGGCATGCATCAATTTTCTTCTTACTATTTTTGTTGATACCTTAATGTGTGACAAATATCACATTCAATCTTCTTACTATTTTTGTTGCGGTACAACATACAGTCATTTGGGCATGCATTAATTTTCTCATAACTAAGACCCAAATCCTTTATAATCTTCTTCATTTCATACAATGACTTGGGAATAGAAGCATTTGGGAATGCCTCCCTCAATGTATTAAGCATCATGGTGAAACCTTGGTCATTGCATTTCCTTATACACTTGCTTTGAAATAGTCTAACGATAAATGAAAGTATGGAGAATTTTTCACATCCGGGATATAGTTCTTTGTCTGCATCTTCCAATAGTTTATAAAACTTTTTTGCTTCTGGATTCGGCTCATCCAATTCTTCCTCTTCTACGTCTATTTCATCTTCAAGTATGTTTTCATATAAGATACCAAAGGCATCATGCACCAATCCTTGCATGTCATCGAGTGCATCCAATATAGGACGAAAGGGTTGGGAAATAGAAGGTGTAGTTCTATAACCTTTTAAAAGTCCATCGCATATGAGAAGCATTCTAGCCTCCTCTTGACAACCAACAGTGTTGTATTAGCTTTTATGAAAAAAATAGGATAATTGAAAGTGTCATATTAGCATTTAAAATAGGATATTGGTCTTTAAAATAATACGACACTTAAAAGTGTCCTATTAGACTATTAAATAATATGACATTAAAAAATGTCGTATTAGATTACATGATAGGACGTCAAGATATGTTAATAAGATATCAAAATTAAAAGTTATATAAGATTAACTCAAATAGGACTCATAAACTAATGTGTCGTATTAGCCTTTTTAAAGGATGGTTTTCGAAAAGTGTCCTATAAACCTATTTTTGTTGTAGTGTTTGTAAAAACTCGAAGCCTGAAGATTATAGTTTTGTGTTGGCTTTCCAAAGAATCTTGAATCACTTTATTGAAGCTTGGAAGAATGAGCTATGATCGAAATAAAACAGTCTCACAAATCTGTCAAGTGTCCCTTTTTATTCTTTTAACTCCAAAATATTCTGAACCTATTAAAACATATCAAAGTTGTTCGATTTTGCCATTTTAGTACATTAAAGATGGTGTCCGTAAAAAAAATATGCGATAATTTAATGACCGAATAAATAACCATTGACAATAATAAATAAGGGCGATTATTATTGAAGTATCCAAAATTTATTTAAATAGAATATGTTTAATTAATCTAAATCAATAGAAGAAGACAATCCCACCCCTTTAAATATAGATTCACATGAGAATTAATAATGGAACTAGATGGATGGTTGTGATTAGTTTGTAAGAGTTTGTATTGTTTAGATAGTTTGCAAAATCATATAGATGTTGCAAAGTGAAGACACGTAATTAATGATATATGATAAGCCTTCGTTTAGCGTGTTAATTGATCAACTTTTGATTTGATTCTCTATATACAGATAAATAAGTATTTACAATCATACTTATTTTAATATGCTAAGTCCTAGTTTTTCTACTTCTATGATTATGAACAGTTTACCTCGGATTACGACTTGTTAGATCATGCATCATCAATTATTTATCCTCATCTATTTAAAATGTTTATAAAAGTCATTCATTTAATTTGTCATTTTAAAGTTCATGTCATATTTTCCGAAAACAAAAATTACTTAATATTAAAATTCAGATATTCAAAAACATTACAATAAGCGATATTTTGAAATTACTTGACATTTTCTTTTCTTTCGAAATGAAGTTGGTATTTTACTAAAAGGAGTAAACAATAAAACTTATTGATACAAAAATATAATGACGAGAACATACAAAATCAATTCGTTAAAAAAAATGAAAGTCGATGAATGGATGATATAATTTTTATATATTTTTAGGTATTCGATATTGATATAATTTTGATTGTCTTGATGAGAGATTGTTAAAAATATATTTTATTATAAAATATATTTGCTTTTAGCATAAATTTTGATGAATTAAATTAATTAATCAATATGTATTAAATGAAAATTATATTGAAAGAAAAAATAAGATGAAAATTTCTATTAAAATATTAGTATATCTATACTATATTATAAAGCATTTGACAAAAACTCTTAAAAACCGTTTTTTATTCATGAAGTACTATTTATTTATTATTGATGCATATTACTTAAAATTCAAGATTACAAGTAATTTTGTGTAAGTACAACTTATTAAAGCTCCATTTCTAAATTCGTGTAACTAACTGCAGATAAACATAATCAGATTTAAGATATACATTCATTTTAGATATAGAATATCTAAAATATAATTAAGATAATCATTGAGTTCTAACATAATGTTTAATTATTATTTTTATAAAAAAAAATATAGGGATATTCACCAAACTGACCAAAATATACCTGATATATTGACGAAATAACCAACTTTTACCAAAATTACGAAAATACCCACACGGATCGCCCTTGGGGGGCGAGGGTTGACCATGGGGGCGATCCCCCTTTTTTGACCAAAAAAGTACAAAAAGAATATTCAAAAATCAATTTGGTGGGTCCCTGTTGATCCTCTCTCTCATTTGATTTGGTGATAATCCCTTTTATCCTATGTGAAGTATTTATGTTTTTCAGTTCCAACGATCATCACTAAGTCTGTTCAGTGATCGCTGAAGAACTTGTATTGTAAATCCAATCAGCGACAACGATACTTCAAGAAGATAACATTCACACCAAAGAACCTTCAGCGAAAGTCGAAGACTGAAACTGAAGATTAGAGACTGGCGAGTACGTGATCGGAGGCGGTATTCAGCAATTACAAACTTGTCTACATATGTGTGAAGACTGCTCAAGCCTCAGCGAATGCTGAAGAGACCTTCAGGTTATTCCAGCATTCAGCGATCAAAAGAAGCTTGTCGAGCACGATTGTTGTTGTCTTGTCCTTATACACACAAAGGACAAACCCATACCCTTTCTAAACGTTAGTACGATACGGAGCCGATTAGTTGACTCTATTACCCACCACCTTTATGAAAGGATGTCTGCTCATGTATAGACTTTTGTACTATTCACTGTAGCAAAGGACAAGCCTTCCCCTTAAGGCTTGACACACGTTCTAACCCTACCACGTTGCATTAAATGTGCATTTAATGCAACAGGTATAAATAGATGTGTTCTATCTTCATGCAGAGATACTCATACTAAAAAACCTTACTCTGAACTTTCATACGCTTAAGTAAAAGAACACATATCTAAGAACAAATACGCTCATCTTCAAGAGCAAGTTAGAATCCCTTTCATTGTATTCTAAACAAGTTCTCTCCCAGATAGAACTTACTTTTTTTTTTTGGGTGAATCTACCCCCAGGGGCGATCCACGTCACCCAATCACCCCCCGGGGGCGATCCATTTTTAATTTGTTTTTTCATTTTTTAAAAATATCGATTAAGGGGTGTTTTTAATAAATAGGAGACGATATTTAAACTTTTTTTTCTACCTTTTTAGGACCAAATGTCATGGTTTTATGTTGGGTTCAAGATTGTGCTAATATGTTGTATTCAAGTTCTCTCATTTTGTAATAGTTAGCTTTATTACTTTCTTAGTATAAATAGTTTTTTAGAAGCCTTATTGTAATTAGTTTTTAGTAATCACCTTGTAATATTCTCTCAAGAAATATACTTTCAAAGCTTGGTGAAATTCTCTCTCTCCTCTCATTGTGTTCTTGAAGATTTATCTGATTTGATTGATAATTGGGATTCGGTTGATTTTGATCGATATTCGAGATTGAAACACATCATCGGCCAAGTGTTTGATTGCAATCCATAGACTTTGAGTTTCCGTTGGTGTGAATCTCACAGATTGTTTGATTTTGAGTCTGTTTGAAGCTTAAATCGCTCATATTAACTATATTTGTTCCTGATCGCACAGGCTGCTATTCTTTTTTTGATTAACCTGGATATCCAACCCGCTATGCGAGCCGACTAATCCCAGGGCGACCACCTGCTTTGCAGATAGCCCGGAGTCACCGCATTTGAACCTCTGTGGCCACAAGGGGATTTTTATTCCTCCTTAGATTTGAACCTGAGACCTCCAGATACTTTTGACCTTTGGAGTCAAGCTCAAACCAATCAGGCACCACCCTTGTGGTTCACAGGCTGCTATTCGATTCTAGCCAAATCGTTCAAAGGCTTAAGCGGGTTCTTAGCAACGTTTTTGTCTGATTTTGTTCCACTGTTCGGATTTCAAAAGGGTAGCAATCAATCTACGGTACATGTCCAAATGGGTGAGTGTTGTTGATATGAATGAATGGGAATAAAAACGATGTAAATGTTGGTATCAGTTGATCCATTTGATAAGTGTTTCTGGTTTGGTCCATTCGGTTTCAATTGGTGAACAACATCATATTGTGTGCGAAAATCAAATTAAAGCAGGTGAAGGAATAGAGGAGTCTTGTTATTTTGGTGCTGAAGAAGCATCTTTTGGGGAGGATGATGAAATATATACTTTGACTGGTGCTCTTGAGAACATTATAAAACAGTCTCAGCTCGAGATTATTGAATTGTAGCATACTGTTGATGAACTAAGGGTAGAGTCAAGTTTACTTAAGGAACATGCTGAGGCTCAAGCTAGGGGGATTTTGCAAAGGAAACAACAGGTAGAGGAACTCGAAGAAAAGGAGAGAGTGGCTAATAAACACTCTCTTTCGATTTCACATAAATTGCAGGCTGCTGTTTGTTTGAGTTAGGAAGTTGGAGTTGGTACATCGCGGGTGAAAAGTGAGGTAAAAAAGCTTCGAGGTAAAGAGGGAAACAAGATTGTTCATAAATTTGAAGGAAATAGTTGTTGAAGAACAATTTCCAAGTTATTTAATCAGTTTTCTCGTAAATCGCAGTCTGTATTTGTTTTTCATTCATATTTGTTGGAATTTTCCAACTGTTTTGCAGTCTATCAGAAACTTCGCATCACTGCTTGCTGTACCTATTTTACCAACTAGTAATTTGAGTTTAATCGCACAGATTCTTTGCAGACTTCCTCGACTAGCTCATCTGGTCTTCATTTATATCAGGAACAACCTTGTTCAAATCCATCTTATATCGGATAGATCTTTGACTGAAGTTCACATAAATCGGTTATGTTTGCAAGAAATCAAATGGATGTGCCATTGATTGCTCTGAAGAAAAGTGTTGCTTAAGTTTTCATGTTACTTGTGGATTGAAAGAAGATCTTTGTATCGAGTATAAGGAAGGCAGAAACAAAGGAACCATTGTTGCTAGATTCTGTAAAGCCACAGTGATTTGTGGATGAAGCAACAAGCAACAGGGAAGTGCAAGATAGTGGCAAGATTGATTATAGCTTCAAAGTAGTTTTTATAGCTTCTTTTGATTGTTAGTCATCGGTTTTTTAGTCTGTTCGCGTTTATTCGACTTATCCTAATGGCCCCGGAGAACAGCCAACTTTAAAGTGGTTTTGATTTTTTTTTTCTCATTGTTTTTTATCTATTTTTGAACTATTTGAGAATTTTTGAACTGTTTTTCAACGCGTAAACTGTTTCTTATTAGTTTTAACTGTTTTTGACTGTTTTTACTGATTTTTGACAGTTTTCGTTGTTTTTCTGTTTTCTCAACAGTTTTTGTGTTTTTTCTGTTATTTTTTTGAGCTTATCTGTTGGATCTTAAATTCAGCTTTGATATTGATCTAATACTCTAGAAAAGCTCTTGAACAATGAAGTGCAGCGGAAGTAATAATGAGAGCAAAACAGAGTATTAAGAACACACAGTATTGATGAAGAAGATGAACACAGGAGAATTGCTTCAAAGTTTTTCAATCAATTCAATTGAAAATTTTGACGTTTACAATACAGGAAGCACACTGATTACAAAGGCCTTAGCCGCTATTTATACTAGTTCCTAACAACCTTAGAGACCAGTTCTTGATGCGTGTCTTCATCTGAGCCGTCTAAATAAAGTCGATTATTTCCTAGTCACGTGAGAAGCATATGCGGCTAACAACCTTGGAAAACTTATGGAATAGAAACTTCACAGAAGGCGAAATCCGTAGACCCTCTGTGAGCCATCTCAGAGGCTCTGCTATAATTGACTTGCATGTTCTATATTACATAGGACTATTTTCCAGAACCTCTGTGAGACATACCAGAGGTTCTGCCACTCTTAACTTGATCGATCAAAYGGCTTCTGTCGTTAGTCCTCTGTGGTCTTCTGTGGAGTTATCCTTCTGTCAAGACTTGCAGTATACTTTTTCTATACTTTTACAAAATAGGAATAATTGAGCTAACAATCTCCCCCTAAGTAAGAAAAAGTAATTTTGGACAGTTGGGTGCAAGAAATGACTTATGAAAAAAATACAAGAGGAGATTAATCTCATCCTCTGAAAAAGAATTACAATACTGAAAGAATTAAAAGATAGTGCAGGCCTACACTATTACAAGAGATTACTCCACAGTAGAGTTTGGAAAATCGTCTACGGCWTAYTGYAGGTCASWCTTGACAGTCTTGTAGACCTTGAAAATCCATTCTCTGAAGGAGACTTGTATCTTGATTGTTTCCAGAAGGTTGGTCACTTCATCCGCCCTTATTCTCCCTTTTTGCACCTCTGTCACTACCAAGTTGAACACCCACTCGAGAGACTCTGTGGAATACTTGTGCGTCTCTTTTGGATCGAAGAATCTTAGAATCTCATCCTTGTCCAAGAAAACAAACCCAAAGATGGGATTGTGGACAATGGTGTTGGGATGAAATCTAAGCAGCCAACTGGGTCTATTCTTTGGAGGAGAAATTTTCAGATCTGGCCGGGCCAACCTCATAGCGATGTCGAAATCTTTCTGGCTGTAGAATTTGACTTGAGCGCGCATTACCTCAATCAGCCTTCTGAGAGAAATCAAATATGTTGACCTCCTCTCCATGTATTTGTTTAAGATCTTGTGTAAGAATATTAGGTCAAATAAGCAGAGGTTGTGGAGGTCAACATCTGTGAAAGAGTAAAGGTTGTCATCATCCCTCTTCACCATGTATTGAGTGTATAGCATGGTCTTCTTTAGCATAGTGCACGGATAAATGGTTTCGAGTGAAGTGATAACATGCTCTGAAAAGACCTGCTCTTGTGGCCTGGTGAGTTTCGAGAAGTGGAACTTTACAATGGCAGAGGGCATTCCTGTTAGCTCTGGGTCATAAGGGGGCTCTGTGTCCATCGATGAGTAACGCCACCGCAGAATCTCCTCAACAGTGGTTACGGGCTCTGTGCGCACCTTTTGTGTAGGAATTTTGTTCATGGATTCAATAATCTTAGATACCCTCCCCACCGTGGCAGACTCTGGCGTTCTGGATTCTTCTTCGAGTATAGGCCTCTGGGTAGACCCCCTGGTAGGATTGGCTTGACAGTTCCTACCAGAGCGTCAAACGTACCCGTGGACGTTTCTTCCGGTATTTTTGCAAGTTTGGAAGAAGAGCCTTCTCCGACTCTGGGATGGGGGCTCTGCCCTTTTTCGCCTGTGCCTCTGCCAAAGAAGCCTTTAGTGCTCGAACAAGATCAGGGTCATCATATTCTTCTTCATTGACCTCCTCCAGCGTGTTAGAGCTTGACCCTTTTTGTGGCAACTCCTCTACTGCTTTACCCTTGCCTTTCCCCTTAGGCTCTGGAGATTTGTCTTTTGAGAATAGGGCAGCAGCAGAGTCCATTATTTTTAGTGGTTTGGTAGAGGTTGTCTTCTTTGGTTTTGTCTTTTTCTCCCCCTCATGACGATCAGGGTCATCACCTTCCTGATCATCATGGATTTGAGTGGCCTCAGTCTTGCATGTAGTGAGGGGAGCCTTCTTCAATCGCCTTAGAACTTTGGAAGCCGCCTTCTCCATCTTTTCAATGACCATCTTAGCATTCACAGAGGCATTTTTGATGTCAATCTCTGTGGCCCATTTCATTTTGGAGACGCATCGATAGATTTCATTTCGAAAAGAGTCACCTTCTTTGACGAGTTGCTTCGTGCAGTCTCTTATTGATTCGTTGGTTGCTCGGGCTTCCTTGAGAAGATGGTCATTGTATTTTCGCACGGTCTCTCCAAGGGCTTCAACCATTGCGTCTAGCTCTCTACGAGTGGCTAGATGGTTAATGTTAGCCCTGGAGGATGAAGAATCGATGCCATAAGTGACCGCAGAGGAGAACATCTCTTTGATCTCATCCTTGAAGGCAGAATAGTTGGTGTAGCCGGCGGAAATAAAGTCTGCAGCATATTGGGCGGCAACCTCTATTAATTTTGTTTTGAGCATGTGGATTGAAGAGGGGTTGAGAGACAGTGCGCTGAAGGCTTCTGTTAGATCAGCCTTATTGGGGACAGAGCTCTAAAGGGCTGATAAGGCCGCCTTTAGTTCATGAGTTGTAGAAGTCAACTCCTTCAGAGCCTCTGTTAGAGGTGTAAGAGCCTCTGTCGCCGGTTGGGAGGAGAACAAGCTTTTCAACTCATTCATCCAATTGAATACCTCTGTGGCGAAGGTTTGTAACTCCTCCTTCGTCACATAGGCACTCGGGGAGCCTAGATCACCAACATATGGTGACCTAGTAGCCTTGGAGTGTAAAGCGCCCTCAGTGACTGATTTGACGTTGTCATCTCGGGGACTTCCACCAGATCCTCGAACATCCCCAATTGGAGAGCCTACTAGTGTTTTGTCGATTTCGTGCCTAATAGGTTTAGAGCCTAATTGGGCAGAGGGATCGAGTGGAGACTTTGGGCGTTCTAGACCCGCAGCCTCTGTGATTCTCTCGCATGCCTCTGAAGCATGACTTGGTGGTTCACTCAAGTGTGAAGGGGCAACGGATGCCTCTCTTTGTAGTGTCGAGTCCTTGGGCGAATGGACTCTTTTTGTAAAACCACCATCCTTT
>NW_020201047.1:0-1136 GCF_001531365.2 Cynara cardunculus var. scolymus
TTTTTTCCAAGACACGACGCTTTGGTTAGCGCGTTGAGACGTCAAATGGACTGTCATCATGACACCCAATTAAATGCCATCTAATCGTGGATGAGAATGTGGCACTTTCTTCGAGACCACCTTTTCGAACCGTCGCCTCTCTCTCTCTTCGAATTCTCTCTCTCATATCTCTCTCCTTTTACCTATAAATATGAGAGTTTCTCTTCTTTTTCTCTTTACGCTTACAAAATTTTAAGTCGAATTTCTGCTCAAATATTGCAAGCAAGATCACTCCTCAAACCTTCTTTAGATTTCTTTGACCTACATTCTTCATTCTTCAAGGTCAGAAATCTTTCTTTCTTCTTCGTTTTAAGAAATAGGTTTAATATTATTAAGAATGTTGTTCTCTTAATAAATTAAACGAACAGATTTTTAATCATCTCTTTCTTGATTATTAAATCGTTTTCTTATATACACATTCTGCTTGAAAAACCCTAACTYTTTCYGKTTYTTTCAAATGAAGTTTTTATTGAACAAAAACTTGTTCTAAAATCTTTTYYATATACTCTTGGCTTTATGTTTACTTACTAACTTTCCTGTTTATGTTTTCTTTAACAAACTACAGATGGCAGCCAAGAATGTTTCTTTCAACCTAGATAAGGTTTCGATCAAGCCAAATAACCACATTGCTTTGTTCGAAATCCTGTCTACTCGCGCCTTCTTCCAATCGTCGGCCGACTTTCTTCAACATTCGTCGCTCGGTTACGCCCTTCATCATGAGCCCATCATGGTCAAGGAGGTTCTACAGCAATTCTGGTACACTGCTGAAGTTCGTCAAGTCAAGGACAAGGATGGACGTGACATGGAGCAAATTCATTTCACTTTCAACCGCATAGCCGTAAACTTCGGCGTGTCTACATTCCGATCTGCTCTCCGTTTACCCAGCGGCCCCTTTGACAGCGAACCCACCTCCGCCGAGATCATATCCTTTCTTGATGCCATTGGCTATCAATGGCCATTGAAGAAGGATCCAGACGCCCCGCTCAAGTCATTCACGAAGATCGAGAAGAACAGGATGTCCGCTGTTTGGCAGTATCTCTTCTCCCACTTCATCCAGTGCATGGGTGGAAAAACTGGTGGTCAGGACCAGGCCTCCA
>NW_020201047.1:1970-4333 GCF_001531365.2 Cynara cardunculus var. scolymus
GTTCAGAGTCAGCTCCAGACTCTCCAGGAAGCTATTCAAATTAACAATGACGCCCTCGCTGTTCTTCACAGACGGGCTGACGATGCTCAATCTATAGCTGAACAGCAGACTGGTCTTCTTCAGCAAATTCTGGATGTTGTCCGTCAACCAGCTCCAGTGATGGATCCCTCCTTCTCTGCCGATGATCGCACGCTTCTCTCTCAAACGCGTGAGGCAACGACAACTCTAGCCAATGCTTTGCAAAGGCTGGAGGCTTCAATGGTTCTCCAGTGTCAGCGCTTGGACGAACTCTCTGACAAAGTCTCTCATGTCTTGGTCAGAGAGGGGGAGATGAGGTCCAACGCTGGTGAATCATCAGATGCAGTTCCTACGCCTTCTCAGGCTGTTGGTCCAGTATCAGCTTCAGACACAGCTAACACTGAGGCTCCTAGAGCTGAGGTTGTTTGTGCTGCTCCTGTAATCCCTACCACCGAAGCTACTCAAGCCGAGGTCGTAGATGCCATCCCTAGTGATGAAGTCCAGCCCATCACTGTTGCTGGTGATGATGATGATGCTGATGATATGGATGATGAAGATGATGATGAAGACGATGATGAACCTGTCATTCCTGACACCGGAAAGGATCTAGATGGTGACGACGACGACGATGATGAAGATGATTTTTCCATCAAGTTCTTGAACCCATCAACAACCACCAAAGGTGTTGCCCTCAGGGAGTCTCAATCCCAGGGGGAGTGAAGACAAGGCGAGTCGGCTCCGACATCAAGGTACCAGGACCCCAAGTCGAAAGGCAAGGCGGTTACTGAAGAAGGAAATCTGAAGGTTCTGTTCGCAAGACCTCAAGAATCCTTATTTGAAGACTCTACCTCTCAGGTAGTGATCACTTCACTCAGCCAACTTCATATTCCATCATCAACCTGCAGTCGATTGGAATTGGTCTCTGATCAACCAACCTCTTCTACTCCAACAGACCAGCAGATGGCTCAGCTTAAGGAGTCGCTCGACCAGACTAGAGTAAAAATTCCTCTTCGTACCTCTAGTGGTGGTGAGTTTGACTTCCTTTCCAAAGCTGAAAGACTCGAGGCATTAAGGGCTGAAGAAAAACTAGATCTTCAAAAGAAACAGACTGAATAAAGCCTAAGGCTTGCTAAATCACTAGCTGTTAAAGTCCTTCCCAAGAAATCCAAGAAAAAGGTGAGTGCTATCCGTGCCCAGGCCAAACTTCTTCAGGTTGCTGAAGCTGAACTTAAAAAGAAGCAAAAGGTCGAAGACAAGGATAGGCAATGGAGTGAAGCTAAACTAAAAAAGAGACTCAGTCCCCGCCCAATTATCAACGTCAGCATCAGCGGACGATCTAAAGACGGTGGTACTCTTGTCTCAATGCTCATCACCAGGGATAATCTTGATGCCGTTACCGAGTATCCTTCTTACCTTGGTCATTATGGATACAGCGAATGGATGGAGATCAGGAAAGCCATTCAGCAATCCAAGTCGAGACACAAGACACTTATCGAGGACACCATCAGCGAACTTATCAAAAAGATGTCCAGATATGTCAAGGTCCCTGACCGGCCATCTCTGAAGAAAGGTAAGAAGAAGAAGACAACGCTCATTGATCCTAGTGAAGGACCATCCCTGAGGAACGAACATGAAACAAAGTTCTCCTTAGATGAAGTCCTGAAGCGTCATATGAGCATTGACATATCTATGCTGAATCTTGACTTACCAGTTAAGGGTCCCTTTACACCCAACACTGTGCATTTCAAACCTGAGTTAGGAGTTATATTCCTTGACTATGAAGGTGAAGTHAGATTTCAGAGAATGTCAGAGCTGCCTCTCTGTCCAATGGATCACTTGATTTATCTCTTGCAATGGATAGAAGACATCATGCCTGGATAAGTCGTCGATCTGACGATTCGAAGAGAGCTCCTGCGTCGAAGACAACTTGGTGAAGATGTACCTAAGTACATAGATCTAAATATCTTAGAATAAGTCTCTTTGTATCAACAATCCACTTTTCCTTATAATTCTTTTCTATATCTTCTTTCATTGATTGTTTTTACACTTCTATAAATTCTGAACATGTACTGTAATACTTGTATTATTTCCACTGTTTAATAAGATGAGTATTCCATGTGCTTCACTGAAAAAGATCCCTGAAAAAAGTAATAGGGACACAAGTCTATGAGTTCCAATGTTACTTTTATCATTCACTGACAATCTATAAGTCAGTGAATAAGCTTTCAGTTTTAGTTTCCGTACTTGTAATTTTCTTAGATATAACATAAGAAAACCCTCAAGCTGACACTGACCAAACTGAAAAAGAACCCAAAATAGTAAAAAGGGACATGTACTTTATATGT